>NC_084462.1:87917609-88218632 GCF_027409185.1 Cynocephalus volans | reverse complement strand
ATAAAACAAGGTAAGGACACGCAAAAGGAACAGTATGTGGAAAGGCAAAGTGTTGTGAAAGGGAAGGGGAGATTTGGGGACGAGTGACAGTCGTGACGAACAGATCAAAGGGGCATGGGAGGAGTGTGGTATGATACGGGGCTGGCAAGATAGATAAGAGTTAGATTCTGAAAGACGTCATCATCTTCATCAGTGTCCTCACCATCACTGCCATTCACTGGGTACTTGGCTTGTGCCAAGCACTTGACATGGATTATCCCATTTAATCCTCGCCAAAACTCTGTGGGCAGGGGCTATCATTTTCCCACTTTACAGATGAGGTGATGCAGAGTATTGCCATGGTCAAGATCCTGTGGTTGATACTGTGGTGACAGGGGGACAGAAGAGGTTTCTAGGTAGGTAGAATGGCATGATTAGGATCCAGCCCCCATGTCCATTGCCATTGACCCCTTGTGTCTTTCTATGCCAGTCCATGCTGTCGGAGCCTTTAGGAAGTTTATGTTCACATCATGGGCTGGCACGGAAAGAGATGGAGGAGCAATGACAAGAGGCAAGTGGAGCTAGATTCTAGAAATATTCCCAAAGTTGAATTGACAGAGTTTATAAATGGTCTGTACGTTGGGGTGCAGAACAAAGAGAAATCGGGGGTGATTTCTAGGTTTTTGCCTTGGGATACTGAGGGGATAGCAGAGGCAAGTAAGATGGCAAATAGGTTTGAAGTGCCTCTTGATCACTGAAAGTATCTTCAGCACTGAAGAAAAAAGACAGATTTGCAGACTTGGAATCACCAACAAATGAGGAAGCATTGAAGTCATGGGGAATGAATGATCTCACCCAGGAAGAACAAGAATGAAGACCGGTGAGGAGAGGACAGAGGGTGAGGATTCATCGATGAAAGGACAAGGACAGAGCCCTAGGGAGCACTCAACCTCAAAAGAAGGGCCAGAGGAGGACGCATCCAAATGAAGAGCTGTGGCCTTCTCACTGCACCCTCTTCCTCTAGGCACTTAGCATGGTGCCTGGCACAGGGTAGATGCTCAACAAACTCTAGCTGGATAAGTAAAAGGAGAGCAGAGGCTGGTTGGTTAGTTCAGTTGGTAAGAGAGAGGCCTTGTAACACTAAGGTCAAGGTTTCAGTTCCCCATACTAGCCAACCACAAGAAAAAAAATGACATACCAAATAAAAGGAGAGAGGAAAGAAAGTTACCTCGAAGTAAGGAAAGAACATGATTCCTAATATGAAACGGTCAATAATACTTATTATTTAATATTTAATTAAAATGTATTTATTAACATTTAATATTGCTAAAAGGTTACCATTTTCTTTGATATCTTTTCATGAAAAATCCTGAAAACAAATACTAGCTTCTAATTATCATACGCACTATACAAGCATCTAGAATAAATACAGTAAAGCGCTTTATTTCAAGGATAGCTACAATTTCCAGTTTACCTTTAAATGTTTAGGTTAAGTTTTTTCCTACTAAACAAAAATTTCCAATTTGCCACGTATGAACAAAATAAAATCCCCCCGATCATGCACACACACGCAAAAATCTTCCAGGGCAAAAAAAAATCATTGGGTCCCTCATTTTTAAAGATTCATGCATGATGAAACAATATAAAAGCACAAGATAGATAAATTAGGTTAAAAGAAATTACTCTGAGTTTATATTTTGCAGTAGAGGCAACCCCTGAGAAAAAGGGGAGGATTTGTGGGCACAGGTGTGGGTAATGCCACACGAAATCCTGTATTTTCTCATCTCCTTTCTAATAAGCTCTCAGCCCCCAATTAATGTTTCTCATCAGTTTCCTTTTTCTACAAAACAGCTAATTGCTAACCAGGGACCTGGGATACTCTATGTCTATCGACAAAACAGCTGGAAGGATCAATTTTTCTGTTCAGGCCAGTCTCAGCACTGAAAACATAACTATCAAGCTTCAGAGAGATGGCTCAGTGAAAATTGTTCATGCCCAAAGCACGAAATAATCATAGAATAAACAATATCTTGAATAGATGGGCTGGATACAAACCCCCTGAAAAAATAAAATAAAACCAACCACTACCAAAGAAAGAGATAAAGACCCACAAACCAAGAAGAAATGGACATTTACGCTACCCCCATTGTCATTTAATAGGTGAAGCTAACAGAATAAAATTTTAAATTTCAAACAAAAAAAAGAAAATGTCGTATGGCCCATCCCCAACTAACCTCCCCCCAAATTATTCCTTAGTAAGAAGAGAATAATAAAGAATAATTTCTGAACCTCAACCACACAGCTGAAAACAGCTAAACAAAACAGGAATCTGGAAAAAAAAGAAAGAAAGAAACAGAAAGTCTCAACCTGCCCAGAGCTAAATCTCCACTTGATCTCACTAACCATTGAATGCTCGCCACCTACTCACCTCAACCTGGACCTAGCCGAGCTCTCCCCAGAAAGGGAGATTTCCCAGCAGTGAGGGAAGATCCAACAGGTATTCATTCTGTGACCATATCGATAAGAAAAGCAAGGCTATTCTGAAAGCTCTAGTAATTACACAGAAAACAAACTGGGTCTCTAGGGGCATTCTCGAAAACCTGAGATCAACTCCCGGAAAAACACTCTTGACCACTTACCGCTACAGGAAGCTGCTAGATAACAATGAGAATAAGCATCTCATCTGAAAAAGAGGAAGACGTGCAAGAAAGCAGCTTCACTACCAGTGAGGAACTGAAGGAGAAAACTCCTCCTTGGAAAAATGCTGGAAGCCTGAGGAGCCTCTCCTCCGGTGGTTGCCTGCCACTGTAGCCGGGGCAGAACTGGTTAATGCTGGAGAAACAAAAGGAAGCTCCCAAGGGGCTGGCTTCTGGACGATGGCTTCCTCTGTGGGAAGCAAGAATTCAGCAGGATGGAAGTGAACACTGGAAGGGAACTCCAGCTACCACGTCTACTTACCAAACCTTTACTTGCCCTCCACTGAGGGAGACAAGCAAATATCTTTTGGGTTCACACCTGTTTTCCCAGAAATGAAAGAAATACCAGTATGTTTTAGTTTTAATCATCACAAGGGAAATTCAGCTCTCTTATGGGTGAAAGCTAAGCCCACTCAAGCAACATTGACACTTCTTCTGTCCCAACTTTCTTAATTTCATCAGAGGAAGCAAACATTAACCCTGAGGATACCAAAGAATAAATGCGGGTAGGAAACGGATTTAAATTTTTCAATTTGGAATTGCTTGAAGGGGGTTCTCGTTTTTAAGGTGAGATTAGATGAAAACAAAGTATTTCAGCTTTTGCCTATTTTTAAAAGGAAAGATATGACTCCTTTTAAATATGCCTGAAACCATTTAAGGATTTTCCCAGAAGTTGCATCGGATTTGCCAGTTAAGCACTGAAACCAAGTATGTTTTAATCATGTCTCTATAAGCAGAGCAAGCTTATCCTCTGTGCATCATCAACTCCACTCTCTTGGAACATCCTCAAACCGGGCCCTCAGTTTTCCCAGATAGCCAGATAAACAGAAACAAGGGCCGTTCCATCCCAAGGCTCCATGGTGGCAAGAAACAACAGACTTGTGGAAACAAGAATGATGACTTTCTTCCTTACATGATGAAGAGGACCAAGAACAGGTTAGAGGAGAAAGCAATCATTTCTTTAAAATATTTAAAATGAAAAACACTTTTAAATGAAAAAAATGTTTAAGTACGACCTCTATACCATTTTTAAACCTATCATATTGGCAAATATTATGAGTTTAATAATTCCCTTTGTTAAAAAGGATATAAGGAAATCAGCACCTTCTCTTATACTGATAATGGGAATATAAATTGGTAAAATATCTTCAAAAGGACACCAAGTAGTTCCTATCAAATATAGAAATGTGTATGTTTCCATTTCTTACGAATTTACCTTACAGATAATCACACACATGTACAAACGTATCTGGAAATATGTTCATTACGGCACTATCTGTGATAGCAAAAAAAAAAAACAAAAGCTAAAAATGTCTTAAATATAGGGGATTGCCTAAATAAGTTAAAGTACATTTGTACAAAGGTGTACTATGCAGCCATCGAGAGCGGGTAGAATTGGAGTGAAGAATCAGGTCATCTGGGTTCAGATCTGGCTCCACCAGTGACTGGCCAGGGTAAGTCTGGCCTCTGGCCAAGCTTCTAATCCTCTCTGGGCCTCGGTTTCTCATCTCCAAAGAGATGATAATTAGGGTACTTTCCTCCTAGGATTATTGCAACTAAAACAGTGCCTGGAGCATAGTAGACACTCAATAAATTTTAGCTATTGTAAATAAAAGTAGGCCTCTTCGGACTGACACACAAAGATATCCAAGATGTATTATCAAGTGAAAAGAGCAAGTTGCAGAAGAATTATGTATCAGATAATCTCATTTGGTGAAAATATTTTAAATATGCTTGCTGCTTGTTGTCTGTTTTCTCCCACTAAAACAGAAGCTTCTTGAGAGCAGGGACTTTTGTTTACTGCTGTATCCTCAGTGTCCATAATAGTCATTTAATAAATACTTGTTGAATGAATCAATGAATGATAACAGCAAGGCTCAACAAGAAGAAAATAATAGCAGTTACCTCTGGGGAATGATATAGGGGTAGAGGGGCTGGTAGGCCCTGGAACAAATGTTTTATTTGTTCTTACCCTTCTGTACTGCTTGAATTTCTTACAGTGAATGTGCACACCTTCCAATAAAAATGCAGCTCTTAGAAGGTAGTGTTTTTGTTTACAGGGAGCATCGATAGGTTGCTCCCACTAGAAGCAGAGAAATCAGGGAGGGAGGTATAATTCTCCCTGCAACCTGATGAGTTAATGAGTCTCAAAGCAACTTACAAAAGAAGGAAAGCACAGAGCTCACTTTTCCTTCTTAGTCTTTCCACTGATCTTTCCAAAGTTATCCCTTCAATCTCCAAGCAGATCCTCTGTCCTAGTCATCAGGACCCCCTCTCCATTACCTAAACGTCAACTGCACATCCCTACCATGGCTTCTTTGCTCAGGCTGTCCTCTCCCTTTGGGAAATTTCTCTTCATCCCTCACCTCCCCAACCTGTCCTTAAAGGACCAGCTCACATGCTCTCTCCCTAGCCTTTTCTGATCTCCCCAGCATCTCCCACCCCTCCCTCATGGGCACTGCTAGAGACTACGTTTGGTATCTTCCAGGAGCAGGTATTCTACAACATCTGCCATCTCCCCTCCTGGCTCATAGACTGCCTGAGGCTAAGGACTGTAAGGACTGTGTCTTCACAGTTTTGTACAAGCACATGCACTCACACAAACATACATGCACACATACACCCTGGATCCCTGCACTGTAAAGGAGTCAATGCCACATTAAGAAGCCATGTGTTGTGATTTTAAAGGTACAAGGAACACTGTTTACCCCAAAGTTTCTAATACCAGAGAAAGTTCATGTGCCTTATCATTCTCCCTGAAATTTCAACGCTAGAGATGTATTTCTTTAGCTTACTAAGAATATTCTTTTCAAATGCTTTTAAAAGCTCTAAATTGGTTTAAAATACTATAGTTACTCAGGCATTCACTAGTCTGCACTGATTTAATCATAGTATTTTTTCCTAACCAAAGACATTGAGAGAATGAGGCATCTTAATGGGAGAAGAAGGTAGGCTAGCAGCGTAGAAGAGTTTCTCACACCTACAGGAGGACCACAGAACTCCTGTCTCGTGTTTATCCTATGCACAGAAACTATTGTAATGCATGCACATGTGTGCAACAGAAAGGAAGAGAAAAAAGAGAGAAATTTAGCACTGATTCCTTATCATTTCGAAATACTCATTCATTTTGAAATGCAAGTATCTTGCCATTGAATACTCTCTTGCAGATAGATCTCTGAGTGTTATATAAAAAACGATTTCACAGTGTCATAAATCATGTACTTAAAATCACAGAACATCAGATTTATTTGTTCCATCTCTAGAATGTACCATCACAGCAGTTACCACTGTTCTCTGCCAGGCTTGCTTGGCACTCAGGTGTCCCTTTGACTCCCCCACACTTTATTCAGGTCACTTCTCAAAGTCATGGACTCAGGGAGGCTCCCAAAAGGAGGTATAATGTGCCCTCAACTTAATTTCTCTTAGCTCAACTTAACATATCTGTCCCCCAAAGTCATGCCAATTGGCAGGCCTAATTTAAATAGACCTCGTTACAGGCAGATAGTGGTTAGAGTTAGACTTCAGACTTCTTTGTAGCTGTGTCCTGAAGCATCAGATTCAGAGGAGGAGGCCTAGGGGAAAGGATAGAGGCCTGCTGCATACTCCAAGGTGAAGAAAATAGTTGCTCACTCTCGAGAGCATGAACAGAGGAGACACACCACAAAACTACAAGGGAAAATCAGGGTTTAAAAGTTCTGCTTTTTTCCACTCTTGTAGATATTGTACCCAAAAGAATTGAAAGCAGGGAATCAAACAGATACTTGTACACCATGTTCATAACCAAAAGTTATTAACAGCCAAAAGATAGAAACAACCCAAATGTTCATCAAATAAATGGATAAACAGAATGTGGGATAACATACGATGGAATAGTATTCAGCCTTGAAAAGGAATGAAATTCTGACACATGCTACAGTATAGATGAACCTTGAAGACATTATGCTAAATGAAATGAGTCAGATACAAAAGGACAAATATTGTATGATTCTATTTATATGAGTACCTAGAATAGGCAAATTCACAGAAACAGAAAGTGCAGAGGTTATTAGAGGCTGGGGGGAGGCGATAATGGGAAGTTATTGTTTAATAACTTGGGTGCAGAGTTTCAGATCGGGATGACGAAAAAGTTCTGGAGATGGATATTGGCGATTGTTCTACAACACTGTGGATGTTCAGTGCCACTGAACTGTACACTTAAAAATAGTTAAAACAGTTAAAATGATCAATGTTATGTTATCTGTATTTATCACAATTTTTTCAAAAAAGTTCTGCTTTTTCTTTGTAAGGAGTAGAAAGACAGGAAGCATGGAAGTTCATTCATCTTATACAGGGATATTATGAGCCAGACTGCAAGGCCTTGCTAATAAGAAACTTAATTCAAATTCCTGACTTATGGTACAAGAAAAATACTTTTACTCCCATTACACAAAGATACTTGAACAGGGCTTAATCTTTAATCCTCGTTAGATAGCATGTGCATTGTCAGAACACCAGAAGGTCTGTGTTTTTAAGAGGCTTTATTTTGCTTTAGAACCTTACCTTTTGCAAACATCCTTTCTTTCTGTAATCTAGAGTGTCAAAAGAGCTTTCCCAATGATCATATCAATTTGTCCTCACAACAATCCAGTGAACTATGTTAAAGAAATTTTAATTAAGTATCTGAGAATTTGAGAGAAGAGTTTTTTCCTAATTTACTCACCCTCTTACTTTGTCCTCCAACTTTGCACACAGTTCATCAAAAGGAAGAGACGGGAATTTTTATACTTAAGAATCTGAAGCCACACAACCTTTCTAAGTATAATAAATAGCACTCTATATTTCTTATAACCTGTGAATATCTCTTGTTCTACTGCCAAGACAGCTAAGAAAGCCAATGAACAACTGTTTTAAGTAAATAGATCGACCACCCGTAGCAAGCAGAATGACCTGACCCCACATTTTGAAATCTACAGTTGGAAGAAATGAATTTAACAGACATATTTTCATTCAAAAGATGCAGGTACTCTGCTAGACTCTTTGAGGGACATAAAAGATGAATCAAATGTGATTCCTGTTCTTGAGGTGCTTATCATCTGCTGGGAGGAGTCGGACATACAGTCGTGGGGATTCTGTAATAAAAGGCCCTGCCGCTGAAAATGAGATCAACAAACAGTAAATTCAGTCAGTTTTTGTCAATTCAATTTAATCACAGTGAAGTGGACCAACTGAGATTGAAATGATACCCTGAAATTTAGCCTTTACAATAGTTTTAGTTAGTTGTTTGCTTGCTTGCTTTTAGTGCCAACAAAGGAAGACTGAGCTGATTGAAATATAAAACCAAGTCCTTAGTGTCAGCATAACTGACATAGAAGTAGCTCTGGCCTAAAATTAACAATTTGGGCATATGCAATAAATACTGAAAGAAAACCAGAGCAAAGTATTCCATGATTCTGTAAACACATAATTCTTGAACAATCTACCTGCTCCAAGCAGACTAGAAGCCAACTAGAACCTACGTAAGGAGCATCTCTTTGGGAGGAACTCTGGTATCTAAACTGTAAGCTTTCACATGAAAGCACAGGAACTGCTGGAGTATAAATCATGCAACGTGGTGAGAGTTACTTAACCACCTTAGACCTTAGCTCCCCAGTTGCAAAATTGGGGAAATTAAAACCTTCTTCTCAAGCTGTTTGTGAAGATTAACTGAGACATGATTAAATGAATAAAAAATGAGTTTGTGCATAAATTGCGTATGCAGTGATAGAACAAGAATGAATAGCACATAAGCCAGCACCTGTCATATAAGTCATTGTCTAACAAAAGTCAATGTCTTCTCTACACTCTCTCCAGAATCTTCCCAATGGCTACCACATTTCTTTTATCTTTGAGTTCTAAGCTACTCCATGTAGCCAGTTCTTTCTTACTAACTCAACCACCTGCCTTCTCCTCTCCTCTCTAGGGTGGTACTACCCAAGCATATCCTTCTGATATACCATCAAACAGCACACAAAAAGTCATTTTAAAAGGATGATCTCAGCCAGGATAAATGGAAGTGTTCGTACTTCCTTCCTGCACCCCAGAGGATTGTTCTTCACACCCCACTTACCGTGGCAGGTGATGGAGCACACTAATCATGTTCCTGGCCCACAACACCCTCTTCTCTTCAGTGATGAAAACCAATTTGCCTCCCATTCAGAAACAGGTCTACCAGATCTTTGAAATGACACATGCCCTCATGGTCTTTAATATCTAAAAAAAAAATAAGTAGAATTTTCTAACCTCTTGTACTTTCATTTATTATCTGTCACTTTCCATGGTGTGTTGGGCTAAAGTTCACCGAGAAATGGTAACTCAATTGCTCCTCCCCCAATTTCCCCACCAATTACTTCCTTTTGGTGGGTTAACCTTTTGTAAAAGAAACGTTTCTTTACTTTGGCCAACATAAACAACTGACCCATTGCTGGTAATGCCATTTCCTATATGTGGGAGTTTCCATCCTCCATGAAAGGACTCACAGTTGAGTTTTACTTATTACTCAGTTAACCCACAAATAGAACAAAAAACGAATAAGAGAATGAATGCAAGTTGGAGACATTTCTTTAGAAGTTAATCCATGTATAGGGACCCAGATTTAAGAATACAGGATGTTTCTACACTACTGTTAAAATTTCGAGGATTAAAAGTAAACTAAAAATAACATAAATCCACCACTACATTAAAATTAAGCTGGTATAATTTTTTTAAAAAAGATATCTAGGGCCGAGTCCATGGCGCACTTGGGAGAGTGTGGCACTGGGAGCGCTGCAACGCTCCCGCCACGGGTTCGGATCCTATATAGGAATGACCGGTGCACTCACTGGCTGAGTACCGGTCACGAAAAAGACAAAAAAAAAAAAAAAAGATATCTAAATTTCTGGGTGCTAAAAGTCACTTCTAGGACCCAGTTCTTGGGTCCCAGACTTTCCAATCCAGACCTTCCCTCAAGGGCCCTCCTGAATATCCCTCTCAGTGCAGACACTCAGACACAAGCAGAACAGCGGAACCTAGAGAGTTTGTTACGCAAGTCCACGCACCAAAAGCAGGTGATTTGTATTTAACTTGCCCTTTAAAATGCATTCTGAACCATGTGTTCCAGAACTACATGACCCAGCTTTAAACCAGACAGCCTAACCCCAAGCCAGACAATTGGCATCCCTAGTTGTAAAAATCATTCTAACAGTTTGTTTCCAAATGACGAACACTCCACAGCCAAAACTGGATCCTGGAATAGACTGTTGGAACCATCAAGAGAAACGCTCCCAAAAATAATGTACCTCTTGCTATCAGGGAAGTACAGCGTCTTCTTTGCACCTAATAAGTGCCTAGGAGAGATTTCTGGCCTCCACTTTTATATAGATTGACATCATAAGAAGCCCCCTTAAAGGGGCATTTACCAGGAAGAGAGAGTGGAAGAATGGACCCAGTAGGGATCAGTTTCAGGGCTCCAGTGGCTCTGGCCATCTCAGAGCCTTCAAGACACAGACGCATCCAAACCTTCGGGGTCTTTATCACTCACTCCCTCTAGCCCTATTTTCTCCTTAGCAGGCTGTCATCCCAGCAAGAAGGAAGAACCAGGGCTGTGTGGTTTACACGAAGCTCTTCTCTTCATCCCTTTACCCTTTTAGCCTGTCCTACAGACCAACAGGTATGAAAACTCTCAACCCCTTACACGGCACTTGGAAAGTGCAAACTCAGAGAAGTTCAGGCTCCTAATGAGGATATATCTCTAGGACATTTCACACATTCTTCACCATTTTCCAAACCCCAATTCCATATCAACCCTGCTGCAAGGCATTGGGGATTGCAAGGTAACCAAGACCTGGCCTCTGCCCTAACAAGAACCTTTCTAGTGGAACGGTCAACAGATGGTGATACAATGAGGCAGGAACTCTAACAGAGGTACCACTGTCCAACCAGGCTTTGGAACTAGAGGAGAGGGAGGATGAATTTCTGTGCAGGTGTGGAGACATCAGGGGAAGACCCCAGGAAGACATATGAAGCTGAATTTTGAAATAATAGGTCAGTAGGAAGGACTTTGCTAGTTCTACAAGCTAACAGTCCCAGAGAAAAACTGTCACTGATAGTTTTTATCTCCTCTACTCTGCTATACTCCACCTCAGAAAACAGCTGCCCTCTACTGCCACCTGGACTTCTATTCCAAATGGCTGATGTGAATCACAAACACTCATCCTACAGCATTCAGGAAGGTGGAGGGCAGAAGTGAGTTTGTCATCACCTCAGCATATCAGTTAAGGTAATTACTGGGTCCCAGTGGATCAGAGACCAGCAAGGATTGGGTAGGAAGTGGGTCCCGGAGGCCTCAAATGCTGCCTAGTGCTCACCACCTCTAAGGAAAGCAACCTGAATGCATTCTTTCTTGGGTAAGTTTCTGCTGCTTGTGCAATATTGTTGGTTGTGAGGAAATTGAGCCTGCGAATATGGAAGACTGCACGGGGGCAGGAGGTGAAAGCATAGCAGGTGAAAGCAGGAGGGAGGCGAAGCTGTTCAAGGAGACTCCAGGCCTCTAGAAGTATCCCATATCTAACAGAGAGGAGGAGGCTCATTAAAGGCTGTCTTTGGGGAAATATGGATTCCAGATGAACAGTGACAAGGTGTGTGTCACTCCAGCTCTGCACACATCCCCACTCATGCTGAGCCACCTGTGGGTAGAGTGTGCTCCAGTCTCAAGGCCTGGGACCGACGATGGCTGAGTGGATCGTGGAGCTATTTTCTGTGCATTCCCATGTTTCTGTACATCCTTGGGTAAGGAAGGTGCTACTTGCTGATCTTCCCTTATTGGTAAGCCATGTTTCATCTTATATCTAGTCTGTCAAGGGAAAGGGGCGTGAATACCAACCCAGAAAAGGAGGAGGAGATATGGGGTTAAGTGATGCCAGAGACCAGAGAGAGAAGGGAGACACCATGGAGACAGACACCAGAGTCCTGGTCTTTCCTAACTTTGGGCCTAAACTTCAAGAGGGAGCTGACCATAGAAACATCTAGAAAGATCTGGAGGCATCTGGGAAATCTGGACTAATGGCCTGTTTCCTTCAGCTCTAAAGGTGTCCTTGTCCATCAGAGCATCAAAGCCAGCCAGGCTGGGAGCAATATGGGAGCAGTGAGGAGGAAGGGGGCTCCAGACGCTGAGGCTGTGCTCCTGCCCCCTGGTGGCTGAAGAAGAGCCCGGCCCGGGATCTTGTGTGAAGAATCCAGACCACCGACCATGGATCCAAGCCCTCACCTCCCTCCACTGTCACAGAGTCACATAAGTACGCTGTGATGCCATCTCAGAGAGGAGCAGGGGGAGGAGAGGGACACCCAAAGTCCGTAAAAAAAACTGAATAATCAAAAGGAGCTGTAAAAGACTGTGATAGGTAAATTGGTCAGTTTAAGGTTTGTTGGGAATTGATTTTCCCTACTTACACCTAGGGGTGTGTGGGTTAATAAGAAAGAACAGATTCTTTGTAAAAAGTTAAGTAGCCACATATCTTAAGGCATATAAATAACAGAGTGAGTAAATCATGACCCCACTACACTCGTCTCTGTCACTGAAGGCCATCTGTCTTTTTCCTGATACCTTGAAGAATCAAATTCGTATATACCAAGAATGCTGTGTTAGTTTCCTAGAGCGCCATAGCAAACTGCCACAAACTAAGTGGCTTAAAATGACAGAAATTTTTTCTCTCACAGTTCTGGAGCCTAGAAGTCTGAAATCAAGGTGTTGGCAAAGCTGATTCCTCTGGAGGTTGCTGACGATCCTTGGCTGGTAGATCCATGCCTCTACTCTCTGCCTCTGTCATCGCATGACAGTCTCCTCTCTGTGTATCTCCTCTGTATCTTTGTGTCTTCACATGGCTTCTTATAAGGACACCAGTCATTAGATTCAGGGCCTATCCTAGCCCATTGTAACCTCATCTTAACATCTGCAAAGACATTTTTTCCAAATAAGGCCACATTCTGAGGTTCTAGGTTCTGACACTACTGAACACAGTGCAAATGCAAATGGGGTTTAATAAGTAGCCAGTATGAAAATTACAGGACAGAGTCTAGGGAGATTTTCATTTGCTAATGAAATCTAGTGGTCTCCACCCATTGGCCAGACGAGATTTCTTTTGCTTCTCCAAACCACATGCATGTGGGAGCCTTTGCAAATGCCACCCAGATGCCCTTCCTCTACGTCATTTACCTGGCTAAATCTTCCACATCTTTCAGGTCTTAACCATATTATCCCTTCCTTTGGGAACCCTCTTCAAAAAATCTTAAGAAATCTGGAGCTCCTCTGGGCTCCCATAATATGCTGCACTTCGCCATCATGACACCTGCCTTGTTGTAATCTCACACCTGTCCACTGGTCTAAGCCTCAATGTCCCACTTGTAGCACTGGGCCTTACACAGAATACATGAACCTAGGACCCCTGTGATTACCCAGGCCCTGATGAGCAACTATGAGAATAGATATCAAGTTTTCTCACCATTAAAAAAAATATGGTAACTATGTGAGGTGATGGATGTGTTAACTAGCTTGATTGTGGTAATCATTTCACAATAAATATACACAATTTTTATTTGCCAATTACATAGTAATAAAGCTGGGCAATAAACTGTCAAAATTAAATAAAAAACAAAAAGGTGGAGTTTGATTAAAAGACATAGAACATAACATAAATAACTATAACAAATAAATTATGCAAGGATAACTGTTCTTATAAAGGTGGAACGAAAGTTGCAATGGGAAAGGAGGAAGAGTGAGAAGAGAAGAGGGTCAAGATCAGGGCAGACTTTGGGGAACACAAAGCACTTGAGCTGGGCCTGGAAGGATTGAAATGATTTGTGTATACAGCAAGAGGAAGCGAAAGCCATCCAGTTAGACAGAACAGCAGGAGCAAAGTTGGAGAAGTCAGAAAACAAAGTGTATCTGCAAGGAACACCAAACAGTATGCCTGGCAAATGGAGTGAATAGAAGGAGATAATGGGAAATAAGGAAGAAAAACATAAGTTAGGGTTAGATTATAGCCCTTTTAATTATCAAAGCAAGAGATAACAGTAGCCTAAATTAAAGCGGTGTCAATGGGAATGGAGAACAAAATATAGATTTGAGAAGCATTCCAAAGATAAAATCATCAACATTTGGCAACAGGAAGGGAAGGAACAGGTAAAAAGTCAAAGATAATGCCACATTCTTTGGCCTAAAGGCTGGGAGAATAGTGATGACATTGACAAAAATTGGGAGAGAGAAGATGGATCAGATTCTGCCCCACCTACTTGAGCTCGATGTACCAGTGTTCAGCCAGCTCATCGCAAAGCAGAAGCAGAGAACATTTCGAGCCCAACAATCACTCTGTGACTCATCAGTGTGAGGGTGGAGTTATTTTCACTCTCACAGCAGGGCAAGAAAACCTGAAAGTTATTTACAAGATCCTTCAGGTTTTCTGAATGTTCAGGTAGGTCTTCTAGAACAACTAAGCCTTAATTTAGAGCCTCAAAATCTAACCTTAGAGGACAATTTTAAAGGTTTTATGTTGCTAATCCTTTAGTCCTTAGCTGGTTGAAATCTGAAAGCTATCTTTTCTCTTTTTGAGATGTAGGTGTGACACATTCATTTCTAAACTTTCTCAGTTTTATCTACATTGAATATTCAGTGTGGCACATTCTCAACTTGTAAGTTGATCAAGGAAGCACTCCAGATTCCATCGTTTGGATTTTACCTCAATCAATATTCTGAGTAGTCTTTCCATATTGCTCTCATTTTTAACCATCCACCATCACTGGATGGTGTCACACTTCAGAGAACCTCTAATTTTAACTATTTCCATGAATCATTATCACTGTGGTTTGTGGGAACTGTTTGAGCCACATCCAGACAATTTGATATGTCACATCTGTCCATCAAGATTGCTTTAAATGACCTTTTCAGTGCACAAGTAAATATGCCCCTAGACATTTTTTTAAATTTAAAATAAATGTGGGAGTAAACACATTGAAAATCCAAATGCAAGAATTCAGCACAGAGCTTTACCTGGTGACACAGTAAGCAGATGCTTTCTACTAGGTAAGGAATTGAAGTCCACTTCCTGGACATATTTTCATAGGCCATCGTAATTGAAACCTGACGTACATAAAACTGTAACTAAATACTATTGCATTTGGAGCAGATCACCATAAATAGATATGTCCTAGGCTCCTCTTGTGTCCAACTGGGAAACTTTCTGTCCAGTTAAGGGAACACAGATGTAGCTTCAAAAGGCCTTCAAAAGAGTGCTAAATTCTCACTAATAAACACATATCTCCCCAAAATTGCACTGTACAATCCTCGGATATTTAACAATTCTCTTATATACATTTCAATGAAAGGTGAAGCTGTTTTATTTAATCCAACCTTGAGTGTGGATACTTTCCTCTTCTGAACTGTTGATATAAGCATGACATTTACAGGGGTACTTCAAAAAGTTCATGGAAACTTTCATATTATCTTTTAATTCTATCTTTCCATGAACTTTTTGAAGGGCCGTCGTAAATACGCACAAGTAGCAGCAATTTTGCTTGGAGCTCCTGATTATGTCGATTACCGTGAGGCTAACCATGCCCATTCCCTCCAGGAGTTTAAGTAAACAAGACCACCCCTCTCTGCTCCTAGCCCAGGATTTATAGGGGCCGTGTGTCTGGCATTTGGGGAAATACTGGCTTGCTCTCACCAGTGATTACATATACAACACTGTAATATAATTTTCAGATTTTTCAAAGACTTCAAAGCTCACAGCCTTCTGTGAACTCTCTAGCTGAGCATGTTTATCAGGGCAAGGACTAAAAGGAGGAATGTTATGCAGACACTTCATATTATGGGCACTTCACAAACGCATTCTGTATGCCTATAAAATGTCAAATTGTCCAGGAGAAAAATGAAAAGGCTAATCAACCCACCACCCATACAGGGATAAAGCCAGGCTGGAGCAAATGTGTCTTAAATGTTGGTTTTGATTTTTCCATGATCAAGATACTGTATCCTAATTGTTTCCTTTGCTAAATAAGTGGTGCTTAATTGGTAAGTAGAAGTGATTTCACTTCCTCTTTTCTCTTTTTTAAAAGTGACCAGATGTCCCATTTGGTGGTATGGAACCTTTGTGATGTGGTACTGAGAACACAGAACAGGCCTCATGTGTCTTAAGAGGCCACACCACTTGATGACAAGAATGGGGGCTCTGGAGTCAGACGTGCTTGTGTGTGAAGCCAGACTCTGCCACTTTGTACCTGAATACCATTGGACAAGTTTCCCTGGCTGTCCCAGGTACTGCGTCTGTGCCTAATACACGGAAAGTATTCAATTAATGATATTTGATTTTATATTAATGTATATTTTGTATTATTTTATAATTATAATTGAAACATTGGGCAGGAGAAATAAAAGTTCCTCTTTTCAACTTAGGGACTAAATCCTGAAACACCAATAAAAATTCTCTTATTGAACTTCTAAATTCTGTATCTTCATAGCTTTTTTTCATACTTTACTAGAGCACTTAGAATATATACATTGATGTTATCAGGCACTGTGCAGGAGCCCTCTCATACATAGTACAGTCACAGAATCAAGCCACGTGTTAGCACTGATCTAATGTCATCTTCCCACACATACTCTCCCATTCAGTCTCTCTTTATGTTTCATTCATCCAATAAGGACCTATTATGTGCTACCCCATGGGCCACCCAAATATAGCTGCCCAATATCTCTGGCTATTACCAATCAATGACTATATCCTTCTAGAAAAGCAACATTCAGGGAGATTCCCTGTGTTAGCCCAAACTTTCTGAGCATATGTCTTTCTGTGCAGTACCAGCTAAGGGGAGCCACTGTGTCCTTTGCATGCCGAGCGTCCTGTGCGTCATTATGACTCACAAGTGATCAATCACGGAGTGACATTTAAACATCTTCACTAACTACCAGCAGCATTTTGCTCCAGTTATTGGAAGCTTTTCAGAGTGAATGTGCTCCTGGGTTAAGATCTGAATCACTGTCTCTGAGGGCAACAGTGCATATTGCCAGGAAATGCGTAACAAACAACGAGGGCGCAAGAATAGTCTCGTTTTCTGTCACGCTTCACCATAAGGCATTGCTGTCTCTCCCTTGTTAGCAACTCATGATACTTCCATCATGAAGTGAGGTACGTGACCCTCAGAGACAAATACAGTGTGAGAGCTGGGAGGGGTGCCATCGTAGAGACGAGGTCATAGTCAGAGCAGGGAGTAGAAGGAATCTAACATTTTTCAATTCCAGAACCCAGGCTTCCTGACTGCTCCTTTAATGCTCTTTCTGCTATACCATGCCTGGTGACAAGATTTCAAAAGTTTCTGCCTAGCTACCCTTATACCAAAGTTCACACTTACCAACTTCATTACCAATATTTTGGAAAAGGCTGTGAGGACATGCGGGGGCTCAGGGGTGGCAGGCCCCGAACCTCCCAGTAGCCCCTTTTATCCCCCCGCCATGGGATGAGCAAGAGAGGGAACCGGTAGGATGACTCCTGCCACCCTAGTGGCCAGGAGAGCCCAGGAGGAAGGTGAGCCTGCCACCCACCTGTTCAGCCCCACAGAGAGACACTCAGACGCGGCAGGGGTTCCGTCAAGCAGTTCCATTTATTTCCACACAAGCACCTGTTTTTATAAGCCTATGGCAAGGGGATTTCCTAACTTCAACCTATCATCTTAAAGGTCACATGAACATGCATCTTGCTCTAATGCTTTGCTATTGCAATCACGCGGTGAGCACAAGCGTGGAAATATCTTTTATCCAATAATTTTAAACTATGTCTTTCCTTGACCACTCCCCAGCGGTTTCCGCCAGACGCCATCTTTATCTCTCCTGTCCAGGTGAATGTTTTCAACAGACTACATACCCGTATGTGGGTGCGGTCGTGGCTAGTTCTCTGCCCGGGAGGAGTTGTGTGGCCTCAACGTCCCAACAAGGACAACCTGCCAACCATGAGCTTCATCTCAGTATCACTCTAGCCACTGGCTCAAATAAGACTTCTTTCCTGTGTAATTGGGAGACCAAATGCAACAAAAAGAGAACAGAAGGGTAAGAAAAATGGCTATGTTAAGCCCTCACATATCCAGGAGATCCCCCAGGGTAGCTGTGACAACACTAGTGTTGGGCTGCATGACTATAGGGCCTGACTCTTCCAAGTCTGGCCTCAGAACTTAGTTGTCACTTACAACCCACGTGCTCATGTGTAATGTGGGAGCAGTAATTATTTCCCTGTCTAGCCAGCACTGTGACCAGTCAACACTAGGAACTCATTAAATATTCCATGGTTGATTACATCACAGAGTAGTTATGAGAATATAAATAAGAGAGCATTTGGGAAAGTTTAAGAGTGCCATAAATGTCATTATTCAGTAAATGTTATTTGCCAAAGTAGATCAATATTTATCACGTGTTAAAGTCATAGCATGATTTTATTTATTCTAATTCCTGAATTTAAAATATATGTGGAGTAAAATAACACTCCGTGCTCCTCTGGGGAAATTATTTACATTTTCATATGTTTAGAGTTTAAATATCCACCTGAATTGGTTGCAGGAGAATCAACAGTAGAGCTTTTTAAGGCATAGCGACATTTGGGCCCTACTCCTGGAGATTCTGATTCTGCAGTGCTGGGGTAAGATTGGGAAATCCATATTTCCTAAAAATTCCTAAGGTGATGCTAATATACAGGCAGCTTTGGGAAGCACTAACTGAAAGTGTTTTACAAAAGGCTTGATCTCTTTCAGGCAATTATTCGCCTATCTTCAAAAGACCAAAATCCAGCAGTACCTTCTAGAACTCAACCATGGGAGGAGCTGTGAGTCAGATATCCTCACCCCAGTACCTGTGAGCCTCGGGAAGCTCTTGGCCCACACCTGCTACTGGGGCCCACCTCCTCTGTTCCTCTCTTCCCTTTTCTTAAAGCTGCTTCATCCACCCAACCCTTGGAATGTCTCCCTGACCAAGACCAGCCACAGCAAAAGCAACTACTCCTTTTCCTCTTCCTGCTTTGCTATCCCTGTAGATAAGCACAAAGTCTCCTTCTCTTTTAAGGGATATTAACTGATGAATACACTAAGGACAGGGAAAACAAAAGACAACACATTTAGGGGAGAGAGAAAGTGCCTAGACTCTCCAAGTTCTTACTACCATCATCCCAGTCCATGGTTCTTAATCCACTTCAAAGAGAGTAAGTGAAAAGGCTTAGGTAGGAATTTTGAGTAAAGAGCCGAGAGGAACACAGTCAGGGAAGGGTGCTTAGAAACACAATCCAATTATACACTTAGAATACTTCTCCAGCATCTCTTAGGTATCAGGCACTTTGCTCACCAAGAGATTAATAAATAATAATCTGTCCCTCAAAAATCTCACAGTCTTATGTGAGAGAAAGATATGTAAGCAGGTGATTGATACATGCAACATGTTGAGAGTTGTCATGGAGCAGCACTGTCCACATGTGCTATTTAATTTTAAATTACTTAAAATTAAATACGATTAGTACACAAAATGGATGAATTTCATGACATGTAAATTATACCTCAATAAAATTATTTTAGAAATTGCATAAGATTAAAAATTTATTTCACACTAGGCAGGTTTCCAGTGCTCAGTAGCCACATGCAGCTAGTGGCTGCCATACTGGACACACCACTGCACCACATTTCCATCATCACAGGAAGTCCTGCTGCACAGTACTCGCCAACAGAGGTGTTATAACCCAGAGGACAGCACAACTCACTCTGCTCAAGGAGGTCACAGAAGGCTTCCCATCCAGCTTTTTTGAGTGGCTCTTGAAAGATCAATATGAGTCTTCCCTATGACATAAGAATTGCAGTAGGAAAAGAGGAAGCGGACAGAATGTGCAAAGGCAAAGAGTAGCCACATGCATGTTCAGGGAGTGCTGAGAGACGTAACTAGGGGCACAGTATGTGGGACACGGGGAAAGTTTATGGTGCTGGGGAAGCAGGCCCTGAGCAGATGCCATAGGGCCATCCTGGAGCCAAAGTAAAGGAGGATCTTGTCCCCTGACAGCAGGGAAGCCAACATTGGTGTCCACTTCTGGATATGTTTGTTTTCTATTAATAGATTTTTTATTGCAATATAATATACATAAAGAAAAATGCACATATTCTTAGAATATAGCTTACAGTTATCACAAAGGTCACTCAACTGTAATCACCACCACCAGAGTCAAGAAAGAATTTTGTCAGCATCCCAAAGCCCCCTTTCATACCCCTTCCTATTCACCATCCACTTTTTCCTCCCCAAAAGTAACGACTATCCTAATTTTAACTCTATGAATTTGCTTTGTTTTTTGATAGAGGTTTTTAAGCAGGAGAACAACATGGTTATAAGACTTCACTCTGAGGAAGAACATCTTGACAGCTCTGCAGAGGAGAGTGCATAGAAGATGGAAATGGAGGTAGGAAGCTGTGGGGGGGTGATAAAGATCACCCCAGATTAAGGCAGCAACAAAGAAGAGGCTGATGTCCAGGGAATCCTACTAATAAAAATCATATTATTTACTGAGTCCTGGATATTTCCCAGGCATTGAAGTATAGGCATTACATATATCTTAATGCTCAATGTCCATGCAACCGTGCAAAGTCAGTAGTTATGCAAGGAGGGAGCGTAGACCTAAGACTCAAGATTGTACAGCTACAGACAAGTCTGGCTGTACAATCTATGACCTTAACTGCTACTCTGTTCTGCCTCCCCATTATTCAACTCTACTCTCTTTTGAGGAGAAATAAACTATTTGGGGATCTAACTATACCTAATAGGAAGAGGAGTTAAGAATGATTCAAATGTCTAGTTGGCAAAGGAAGATATACAAATGGCCAACAGACACATGAAAAAATGCTCAACATCACTCAGCATCAGGGAAATGCAAATCAAAACCACATTGAGATATCATCCTGCCCCAGTTAGACTGGCTATTATCAAAAAGACAGAAAATAACAAATGCTGGTGAGGATGCAGAGAGAGGGGAGCCCTCCTACACTGCTGGTGGGACTGCAAATTAGTGCAGCCATTATGGAAAACAGTACAGAGATTCCTCAAATGACTACTGATAGAACTGCCATATGATCCAGCAATCCGACTGTTGGGTACATACCCAAAGGAAGGGAAATCACCATGTTGAAGGGACTCCCATGTGCATCCCAGCTCTATTTACAATAGCCAAGAGTTGGAACCAACCTAAATGTTCATATCAATAAAATCAAAGACAAAGACCATATGATCATCTCTAATAGATGCTGAAAAAGCATTTAACAAAATTCAGCATTCGTTCATGATAAAGACTCTCCACAAGTTAGGTATACATGGAAAGTATCTCAACATAATTAAAGCCATGTATGAAAAGACCACTGCCAATACCATCCTGAACAGGGATTTCCCTTAAGAACAGGAACTAGACAAGGAAGCCCACTCTCACCACTCCTATTTAACATAGTGTTGGAAGTACTAGCCAGAGCAATCAGAGAAGAGAAAGAAATAAAGGGCATCCAGATTGGAAAAGATGAATTCAAACTGTCCCTGTTTGCAGAGGACATGATCCTATATATTGAACAGCCTAAAGCTTCTACAAAAAAAACCCTTAGAGTTGATAATTGATTTCAGCAAAGTTGCAGGATACAAAATCAACACACGAAAGTCAGTAGCATTTCTATACTCCAAAAGTGAATGTGCAGAAAAAGAAATCAAGAAAGTTAGCCCATTTACCACCAAATAAATAGCCACCAAAAAAATAAAACACTTAGGAATAAGGTTAACCAATAGCCACCAAAAAAATAAAACACTTAGGAATAAGGTTAGCCTAAGCTGTGAAAAATCTCTACAATGAGAACTACAAAACACCGTTGAGAGAAATTAAAGAGGACACAAGAAGATGGAAAGATATCCCATGCTCTTGGATTGGAATAATTAACATTGTGAAAATGTCCATACTACCCAAAGTGATCTACAAATTCAATGCAATCCCCATCAAAATTCCAATGACATTTTTCTCAGAAATGGAAAAAACTATCCAGACATTTATATGGAATAACAAATGACCACACATAGTCAAAGCAATCCTGAGCAGCCAAAAAAATAAAGCTAGAGGCATAACACTACCTGACTTTAAACTATACTACAAAGTTATAATAACCAAAACAGCATGGTACTGGCATAAAAACAGACACATGGATCAATGGAATAGAACAGAGAATCCAGAAATCAACCCATACACCTACAGCCATCTGATCTTTGACAAAAGCACCAAGTCTATGCACTGGGGAAGAGACTGCCTCTTCAGCAAATGGTGCTGGGAAAACTGGATATCCACATGCAGAAAAATGAAACTAGACCCATACCTCTCACCATATACCGAAATCAACTCAAAATGGATTAAAGAATTAAATATACACCCTGAAACAATAAAACTCTTTAAAGACAACATAGAGGAAACACTCCAGGAAGTAGGATTGGGTACAGGCTTCATGAATACAACCCCAAAAGCACAGGCAACCAAAGGAAAAATAAATAAATGGGATTATATCAAACTAAAAAGCTGCTACACAGCAAAAGAAACAATTAACAGTGTTAAAAGACAACCAACAGAGTAGGAGAAAATATTTGCAAAATATGCATCTGACAAAGAATTAATATCCAGAATACACAGGGAACTCAAACAACTTTACAGCAAAAAAACAAGTAACCCAATTAAAAAATGGGCAAAGGAGCTGAATAGGCATTTCTCAAAGGAAGATATATGAATGGCCAGCAGACACATGAAAAAATGTTCAACATTACTGAGCATTCAGGAAATGCAAACAAAACCTCACTGAGATACCACCTCACTCCAGTTAGGATGGCTAATATCCAGAAGACTGGGAATGATAGATGCAGGTGAGGTTGCGGAGAAAAAGGAACTCTCATACATTGTTGGTGGGACTACAAAATGGTGCAGCCTTTATGGAAAATGGTTTGGAGGTTCCTCAAGCAATTACAGATAGATCTACCATATGACCCACCTATTCCACTGCCGGGAATATACCCAGAGGAATGGAAATCATCAAGTCGAAGGTATACCTGTTCTCCAGTGTTCATTGCAGCACTCTTTACAATAGCCAAGAGTTGGAACAAGCCCAAATGTCCATCATCAGATGAGTGGATACAGAAACTGTGGTATATCTACGCAATGGAATTCTACTCTGTTATAAAAAAGAATGAAATACTACCATTTGCAGCAACATGGATGGACTTAGAAAAAATTGTATTAAGTGAAACAAGTCAGGTACAGAAAGAGAAACACCACACATTCTCACTTATTTGTGGGGGCTAACTATAAGTATATAAATACACAAACAAACGGGGGGGCAGGGAAGAAGACACAACAATCACGATTTCTTGAACTTGTTAAGACAAGTGAACAGACATGAGGTTGATGGGTGGGAGAGGGGAGAGGGAGGGGGAGGGGGAAATCTGTAAAGGGACACGAAAATCAACTACATTGTATATTGATAAAATAAAATATAAATAAACAAACAAAAAAACAGATAACTGGATAAAGAAAATGTGGTATGTATACACCATGGAATACTACTCTGCCATAAAAAAGAATGGAATTCTGCCATTTGCAGAAACATGGATGAACTTAGAGAAAATTGTGTTAAGTGAAATAAGCCAGACACAGAAATAGAAATGCCACATATCCTCACTCAAAAATAAACACATAATAAAAAAAGAAAGAAAGTCACAATAATTACAATAACGCATTGAACTTTCAAAAAGAGAGAACAGAACTGAGGCCACCAAAGGAGGGAAAGGGGGAGGGGGAGGAGGGTTAGTGAGAAATTGGTAAAGGGCCACAAAAAATAATTACATTGTGTAATGTTGAATATAGTAATTACCCTGATTTGAGCATCACATACTGCACACAGGTATTGATATTCAATGATGTACCCCACAGATATATACAATCAATTACGCACACAGGTATTGATATTCAATACTATACCTCACAGATATATACAATCAATTATGTTTCAATTAAAGAAACGAAAACAAATGTCTAGCTTGGGAGAGAAGCTGAATGCCTGGAGAAGCCAGAGCCTTCCTTTAAGGATCTAGACCTCATTAAAGCCCTCATTTCCCTTCAAGGCCAAAACTTTTGTTCAAAAAACAGAAATTGAAGAGCAAGTCATTCTAGTTGGCTGCCAAAACTGTGCCATCTGTGGCTTGATAGTTGTATTACCTATTGCTATGTAACAAATCACCCCAAAGCTTAGTGGCTTAAAATAATGACATGGTGTCTGTGGGTCAAGAATTCAGGAACAGTTTGGCTGAGTGGTTCGGGCTTGATGTCTCTCTGTCTGATATTTGCAGAGGCTGCTGTTTTCTAAGTGGCTCACTCACATGGCTGGAGAGCTGGTGCAGGCTGTTGGGCAGGGACCTCAGCTTCTCTCCAAATGGACTTCTCTATAAAGCTGCTTTAGTGTCCCCATGGCATGCAGCAAGCTCCCCGCAAAGCAAGTGATCCAAGGGACAAAGGAAGAAACTACAAGGCTTTTGATAACCTAACCGAAGTTACACACTGTTACTTTCACCATATAGAGTTGGTCACACGGAGTCAGCCCAGATTCAGTGTGGGAATTCACAGGGCACATGGATTCATGATTACCAGGCACATGGGTCTCTGGGGGTCATCTTACAACCTAGGGCCCACAATAGTAAAGGGAGGCTTTATGCAGATTCCAAGTGTTCTATGAATGAAACTCTTAAAATGGGCATGAGGAGGGGAGCATTCTGCATGATAGATGGAACAGCAAGATTAAAGGTAGAGCGTTATAAGCAGCCCTGTCTGACTTGGCTGAAGTGAAGTGATTATGAGTGGGGGGTTGGGCGGGAAGCCTGGGAAATACAGGTCCACATCGTAGACTACATTGCATGTCTGAAAAAGGAATTCACCTTTACCTGTAAATAAATGGAAGCCACACATGCTTTCTCAACGAACAACATGGAAAACAGATCAAGGGAGGAAAGAATAGGGGTAGGGATACCAACTTAATACCTTGAGTTCATTTCAGGGCATGAAAAACCTATAGTATAATGTGGGTGGTAGAAATGAAAAGGAAGGGAAGAGAAATGAAAGATATTCTCAAATAATTCTGGTGAACATGATAGATTTTTGCATTCACGATTAGCATGTTTTTCTTCATTTCATCATGGAAGAATGGCTTAATATAAGATGGCTTAATTTGCAATTGTCCCCATTTTTTTACGTCTTTCCTCCTATCCACGGTTTTTCCCCAACTACCGAGTACTGTCTACTACTTCCTTCAGCACCGTTTTCAGAGCTCATCTACTCCGGGAAGCCCTCTCGTACTGGTCCCAGCTGATAGGATCATTCCTCCCCTCTGCACTTACAGAAACAGTTAATTCCCTATCATATTAGACCAGTGAATTCATATTTACACCAGTGAATTTTGTGCTAAGCCCTCTTAAGTCACTTCTTGGCATTGTACTGTCACTTCCTCAAATTAGGATTCTTAATGCCCCATCCCAGTCCAGTGCTGTCATGAATCCACATGTAGACCTCAGCAGCAGGCTGGAAAGGAGGCGGCAAAAGAACAAGGTGAAGAGTACGGGAATTCTGCAACTTGGCACCCAGCTTGCAGGTGCCAGTCCTCTCTCCAGGCCTCAAATATGTGGCTTTTTAAGGTAAGACTAACTCTAGACCTGCCTAGCTGCTGAAACAAGCTGGCAGGTGGAAGATACTTAGTTCTTGTAGCCTAGCAGAGCCACAAAATGCCATGACTGATATTAAATAGTATTTTTTGCAAGATCTGTTGAGTTAACCAGGGGTATGGTGTTACCTCTATAATTCCTTAAAATAGCTAACAGATCCTAATCTGAGTTAGAATAAATTTTGATATTTAATTTACTTCTTTGGTTTTGCCTAGTTTTTTTTTTTTTTTTTTTTACTTGTTTTTAAAATCAGGATCAAACAAAATTGAACTAAAAATAAAGAGGTAAAATACTTTTAATAAAGACATTTTAATTAACTTTGAGTGTAAAAATACATTTTACTGAGTCTTAAAACTATGTTTAAAATTTGCTGTTTATAGCATCTTATCTGCTATAAACATCACCATCAAATCATAGATTGATTCAGGATCAGTTTTTGTTTTTTTTTTTTTTTTTTAGTACAATATTAGATTACTGACGGATGAACAAGATTTGGAATTAAATTTTTAAAGTTAAATTGGTATTATCTGAAGAGTGAATCCATTTCAAAGGTTTCTGCATCAGGTGGGAAGACTGTCCTAAAAAGAACGCTGGATAGCTCATCATTCCAAGTAGCGGGTTGATCCCTTTCCCAGGACATTTAGAATCTTATTGTTGGAATGTTACTGCCATCTGGTGGAAATCTCACTAATGTGAATAAATGCTCTTTCAAGGCTAATTACACACACACACACACACTAACCCCCCCCCCCTTTCTATCATAGGTGCACTCGGGTACAGCAAGAATAGAAACGCTTGGTCAATCATTGGGAATATCTTTGAAATTTGAGGCTTTGTGCCTAACAAGACAATGATATTTCTATTTAGCCAAATTTGAGTTGTCAGAAACACCTGTAAGAAAACGTTGAAACTAAAATATTTTTGTATGAATTTATAAAACGCAAAGGATGGGAAGAGAAATGAAAGATATTCTCAAATAATTCCGGTGAACATGTTATAATTTGATAGAAAAACGAAAAGTATATATACTATGCTACCTGTTGTAAAAATGAAGGCAAAAATGAGAAAATATATATATATGTATATGTTTTGCAAAAAGAAAATGCAGGAAGGACAAACCAGGAACTAATGGAAGTGGTTACCTAAAGGGAAAGGATGGAAATGAGTGGAAAAGATAGAGAAAAGGATGAAACTACTTGATTATATTTTATATAGTTTTGGCTTTTGAGCCATGTAAATGTCTCTGTTTTCAAAATATAAGATTAAATAAACAGGTTGGGGGGATTCTAAATTTAACAGAAACAGAAAAAAATCAGCCTAAGCACATATCACATCAACAACATAACTACTTAGAAGAAGAAAAGTAATTATTTCAAGTAATTTTTTAATGTGAAACTATATCTGTTCACCTATTGGGGATATTCTAAGGATAATAACTACAGGAAAAAAACCTTGAACTTTACCTGAGAAGGTAAGATTTTGGTTAGTAATGGTATTGATGTAGCAACTCTGAAACTATTTAGTGTGTATTTTAGGATGCCAAATAAATAAATACATTGATGCTGCTGGGAACCGGTTTTCCATTATGGGATGTTTTTGTTGTTGTGCTGTTTTTGTTTTTAAGATAAGGAATAGTTAGGAAGAAGCAAACCCTATGGTGTTGGATTAGGGACTTAGAGGACTCTATAAATTCGTGGTCTTAAAAAGTACGTATTTCCGGGCTGGCCCCATGGCTCACTCGGGAGAGTGTGCCGCTGGTAGCACTGAGGCCGCGGGTTCGGATCCTATATAGGGATGGGCGGTGAGCTCACTGGCTGAGCGTGGTGCGGGCGACACTGTGCCCAGGGTTACGATCCCCTTACCGGTCAAAGAAAAAAAAAAAGAAGTACGTATTTCCTAGCTTTGTCCATAGAAAGATCCTAGAAGCAATGATCCTTCTGTACAAGGAATACACCTATGCCCTGATCTCTGTGTCTAAACACCATAGTCCAACAGACGAAAGAATGGTTCCAGGAAGAAATGGCTGAATCCAGGGCTGGATCGGGGGAAGTACAAGGTGGTCCTGGAACATCTTTTGTTTCAGAACATAAGAACATGCTAAAAGGCTGATGGGGTCTGTGAAGGTTAATTCTAGATGTCAACTTGGTTAGATGAAGGAATGCTGAGAAACCTGGTAAAGCAATCTTTTTAGGTGTGTCCATGAGGGTGTTTCCAGCAGGGATTAGTATGAGAGTCTGAGTGGCCTGGGTGTGAAAGACCCACCCTCAATGTGGGTGGGAACCATCCAATTCACTGGGGGTCCAGAGAGAACAAAAGACAGAGGGAAGAGGTGAAGCTCTCTCTTGATCTGCTGGAGCTGGGATACACTCTTCTCTCCTGTCTGTGGACATCAGAGCTTGAGACTCTTCAGCTTTTGGGTTCCAGAACTTACACCAAGGACACCATCAGCTTCCCCGGTTTTGAGGCCTTTGGACTTGTACTGAGCCACGCTACCAGCATCCGGTTGATAAACGACCTATTGTGGGACTTTTTCTCATAGCCACGTGAGCTAATTCCCCTAATAAATCGCTCTCATATAATTATAACATATCCTATTGATCCTGTCTCTCTGGAGAACCCTGACTAATACAGGGACCTACAAAAGGACCCAGCCAAAATCAATAACACAAAAGAATTATAACACATTGAATTTTTTAAAAACCATGAGTCTATATCCATTCTTAAAAAGAGAGGGAAAGAAAAGGATGCCAGTGAACGCATGTAAAAGGTATGATAGAAACAAAAAAATCACCATTTTAGAACCACCATAGAAATAACAGATTCAGGCAAGAATCATCAAAGGTGCTAGAATTATTCAGTGGAAAATTGGGGCACAAATGAATACTTACACAATCTGAAAGTATCACTCCACAGAATATATATGAATTACAAAGAAAAATATATCTTTATAATGAATCTGACAGTACTTTGATGAAGGGATCAAACTTAATATGAGCAATAACAGGACAATAAAATAGTAGGTGCCTCCTGATATGACATATCCTGAGAAGGACAAAACACCACTTCTGTAGTGGAGACAAATAAGATACGACCATTAAATGCAATGTGTAATTCTTGATTAGCTTTTGGATGATTTTTAAAAATGCTATGAGACATTGCTGGTTGTTTTTTTTTTTTTTTAATTTATATTATTTATTGAATCAAAATCTATTATACATAGTTTTGGGGTTGAACATTGAGATATGTTGATTAAATCAATATTACTAGCATATATATTGTTACAAATCGTAATTATTCTTTAGGCCCCTTGTCCAACCTCTCCCCTTCCCCCATTCCTCCCACCTCCCCCCTCTAATTGCCCTAGATTTCTTCTCTCCTTCTGAAAGAATAATGGTTACTCTGTTAACTTGTTGCCTATATGATCCGTCCAATGCTGAGAGATGTGATCAGGTCCCCCAATATTATCATAGAGCAGATGCTTCTTCTGTCACTCTGAAATGGGTTTTGTGGAAAGAGACATCCTCTTCTTTTCTTTGTCTCTGCTGGTGACTCTTCTTGTGTGAATGCACTCCAGTGGATGGTGGACCATTTGCGCGGTGGTTGTGGCATCTAGATGCTTTTGCAGCAGCCATGGTTATTGTGGTGGCTGTGGTGGGCCACCCACATGGAGTTGCTGTTTTTGGCATGCTCCTTGGTACTGGCAGTATGCCTGGTTGTGGGGTGTGTTTGGTCCTCTTCTCCATGCCTCTGGTCCCTGGGCTGGCCCCATGGTACTGGCGCCATGTGCCTGACTGGGAGAAGGGTCCAGTCCCCTTCTCCATGTCCCAGGTCCCTGGGCAGGCCCCAAGGTACGGGCGCAGTGTGCCTTGTTGTGGGAGGAGGGCCTAGTCCCCTTCTCCATGCTTCTGGTACCCAGGTGGGCCCTGAGGTGCTGGCATTTTGTGCCTGGTGTGGGAGGAGGGTCCAGTCCCCTTCTGCATTCCTCTGGGCCAGGCAGGCCCTGAGGTGCTGGCACGGTGTCCCTGGTTGTGGGAGAGAGGTCCAGTCCCATTCTCCTTGCCTCGGGTCCCTAGGTGGGCCCAGAGGTACTGGCGTGTTGTGCCTTGTTGTGGGAGGAAGGTCTGGTTCCTGGCTCCATGCCTCAGGTCACTGGGTGGGACCCAAGACACTGGCATGGTGCACCTGGTTGTGGGAGAGAGGTCCATTCCCCTTCTCCTTGCCTCGGGTCCCCAGGCAGGCCCCAAGGTGCTGGCGTGGTGTGCCTGGTTGTGGGAGGGGGGTCCAGTCCCCTTCTCCATGCCTCGGGTCCCTGGGTGGGCCCTGAAGCTCTGGCACGGTGTGCCTGGTTTTGGGAGAGAGGACCATTCCCCTTCTCTTTTCCCCAGGTCCCTGGTGGGCTCCGAGGTGCTGGCATGTTGTGCCTGGTTGTGGGAGTGAGGTCTGGTGCCCTTCTCCATGCCCTGGCTCCCTGGGTGGACTCCGAGGTGCTGGCATATTGTGCCTGGTTGTGGGAGAGAGGTCCAGTCCCCTTTTCCATGCCTTGGTTCCTCAGGCGGGCCCTGAAGTGCTGGCTCAGTGTGCCTGGTTGTGGGAGAGAGATCTGTTCCCTTTCTCCTTGCCTCAGATCCCCGGGCAAGCCCCAAGGTGCTGGTGTGGTGTGCCTGGTTGTGGGAAGGGGGTCCAGTCCTCCATGCTTCAGGTCCCGAGGCTGGTCTCGATGCACTGGTGCAGTTTGCCTGGAAGTGGGAGTGGGGTCCATCCCCAGATCCAAACCTCGGGTTCCCAGGCAGGCCCCAAGGTGCTGGTGGTGTGCCTGGGCCGGAACTAATTTTTTGTCCTTTGCTTCCAACACGGGGGGAACTTCCTGTGGGAACCAGTACTTGAGTGTGTGGTTATTTAAATTGATGCTTTGCTGCTGTTTCCCTAGGGAAGGCTTTTTGTGCCGCTCAGGGTTTAATGGTTGATCTTATAGGTACTTCCGGCTCTCCAGAGACCCGGTGGATCTGTGTTCTATAGAATCTCTAATCTGGGCCTGAGTTTTTTCATCAAACTGCACCCCATGCAATTCTGCATTCCTGACCAGTCTCCTCTGAGTGGTCCTGTGCAGATTGGGGGGCAGATCGGCTGTCCTTGCTGTGCCCCAGTGTTCTCCTGGTGGGCATGTCTCCCCACCGCCCATGCTGCAAACACTTCCCATGCGACGGGCCCTGCACCGGTCCCTTGTGATGATTCATCAGCCTCTGAGTGACTCCCTTTTTTCAGTTGTTCTGGCTCCTGGCTCCTGCATGGGTCCATGGGAACCCTATTAGTGGTCTTGCTGTCGTGGGGGCCAACAAGGCCCTCTTCTCCCCTGCTGCCTCCAAGTAACTCTATCTGAAGGGCACAGCTGTGGCTTCTGCCAGCTCCTGTTCCATGTGCTCAGCAGCTCAAGCCTTAAAGCAGCCGTGGCCGGGAATGCTCAGAGCAGCTTTTTCTTTCCCTCATCATAGTTTCTCCTGCCTTCATGAACTCTGTAGGTCTCTCCTTCTCTTCCCCTGAGCTCTGGCAGCCCTGGCTTGGCTGATGTTACATTTTTGTAGTTGTAAATTTGGTTGATTTGTGGGAGAGAGTGATGCTGCAGGCCGTCCATTCCGCCATCTTGATTGGATCCCAGAGACATTGGTGTTTTGAACGTGTTCCCTCCAAAATTCAGATGTTGCCAATGTGATAGTATTAAGAGGTGGGACATTTAAGAGTTAATTAGACCATGAGTGCTCCTCCCTTGTAAATGGGATTAAGGTCCTTGTAGAAGAAGCTTCACACAGCTTTTGGTTTCTTGCCTTTCTGCCTTCCACCATGTGAGGACATAACCTTTCTCCACTCTAGAGAATAAAGCCCTCACCAAACAACCAAACGTGCAGGCACCTTGATCTTGCATTTCCCAGCCTCCAATACTATGATAAAATAAATTTCTGCTTTCTTATAAATTACCCAGTCTCGGGTATTCTACTATAGCAGCACAAAACAAACTAAAACAGACATTGTTAAAATAATGGGGGAAATGTGAATAAGGACTCATATTAGGTAATAACATTAAATATAATATCAGATAATAAAATTTATCAATTTTAAATTTCCCAAGTGTTATAACTCTATTTTAGTTAGATCAGAAAATGGTATCATTATTAAGTGATACATATTGAACTATTTACGAATAAAATGTCATGTCTACAACCGTCTATCAAACGGTTCAGCATCATTTTTTTCATACTTAAGTGTGTATCTCAAAAAGATAAGTAGTCTTTTTAAAAATAACAATATTGCATGCTATTTTTAAAGCTTCCCAGGTTATTCTATTGTCCAGCTATGGTTCAATTCTACAGAGATGATAAGTAGAACTAATCTCAGAAGACAAATCTGATAATTTGGTGGTGGAGGCTCAGAGCACTGTGTGAAAAACAATTCCAATACAGGCTTATGCAAAGCCTGAGAGAATGCCATGACTGATTGGCTGGGTCTGCCATGGTGCCCAGTAGGTTCTTATATATTTTCTGGGTCATGTTACAAGCATGAGCATGGCCGACATGAGAGAGCAAGCTACAGGCCAGAAGATAGAAAGGAGATCCTAGCATCACTAGTGGAGTCTGATCAGATCTTAGATAGCTGATCTCCCGCTTCCCTCTTGAAATCAGGGCCAGACTTGTTTCCCAGTTTACAGTGGTTAGTGTCATAATGAAACAAAAGGCAAGTGTGTGGCAGTATATGTGTACAAGGTTATTTCAAAAAGTTCATGGAAAGATTTGTATTATCTTTTAATTCTATTTTTCCATGAATTTTTTGAAGTGGCCTCATATGTGCAGAAAGCCTTGAATCAAAACTCTTTGATGATGATAGAGTCTACTCAGGTGAGTAAGAAACAGCTATTGAGAGGAGCTCTTTAAAGTAACAACCACAGTAATAATAATAATAATATGCTCAAAAAAGAAGTGATTCTAATGAAAACCTAGTTTTTAAAAATGAAATTCTACTAACAGCATAGAAGACACAAGAAGAGAATATGAATGAGATAAGAAATTTTGAAAAGAATCAGGATGAATATGAGATAAGAAATTTTAAAAATTAGATTATAGCCAGTCTAACTGGAGTGAGATGGTATCTCAGTGTGGTTTTAATTTGCATTTCCCTGATGATTAATGATGTTGAACATTTTTTCATGTATCTGTTGGCCATTTATATGTCTTCCTTTGAAAAATGTCTATTCAGCTCCTTTGCCCATTTTTTAATTTGGTCATTTATTTTTTTTACTGTGTGATTGCTTGTGTTCTATGTATATTCTGGATATTAGTCCCTTGTCAGATGCACACTTAGCAGAAATTTTCTCCCACTCTGTAGGTTGTCTTTTCATTCTGTTGATTGTTTCTTTTGCTGTGCAGAAACTTTTTAGTTTAATATAGTCCCATTTGTTTATTTTTTCTTTTGCTGCTTGTGCTTTCAGGCCCATGTTCATAAAGCCTGTGCCCTGACCTAACTGCTGAAGTGTTTCACCTATATTTTCACTTAGCAATTTTACAGTTTCGGGTCTTATACCTAGGTCTTTAATCCGTTTTGAGTTGATTATAGTGTATGGTGAGAGATGCATATCAAGTTTCATTCTTCTGCATATGGATATCCAGTTTTCCCAGCACCACTTGTTGAAGAGGCAATCTTTTCCCCAATGTAGATTTTTGCTGCCTTTGTCTAATATCAGATGGCTATAAGCCTGAGAAGTGATTTCCAAGTTCTCTATTCTACTCCACTTGTCTGAATGTCTATTTTTATACCAGTACCATGCTGTTTTGGTTGCAACAGCTTTATAGTATAATTTGAAGTCAGACAGAGTTATGCCTCCAGCTTTGTTTTTTTTGCTCAGGATTGCTTTGGCTATTTGGGATCTTTTGTTTTTCCATATGAAAGGTAAGATTGTTTTTTCTATTTCTGTGAAGAATGTCATTGGTATTTTGATGGGGATTGCATTCGATCTGTAGATTGCTTTGGGTAGTATAGACATAATCAAAAAGATGGTGAATAACAAATGCTGGCGAGGGTGTGGAGAGAAGGGAACACTATTGCACTGTTGGTGTGACTATAAATTAGTACAACCACTTTGGAAAACAATATGGAGGTTTCTCAAACAACTACAGATAGATCTTCCATACAATCTAGCAATCCCTCTTCTGGGTATATATCCAGAGGAATGGAAATTATCATGTTGAAGAGACACCTGCACTCCCATGTTTGTCACAGCTCTGTTTACAATAGCCAAGATGTGGAACCAACCTAAATGTCCATCAATAGATGATTGGGTAAGGAAACTGTGGTATATATACACCACAGAGTACTACTCTGCCATAAAAAAGAATGAAATAATCCCATTTGCAACAACATGGATGAACCTGGAGAAACTTGTGTTGAGTGAAACAAGCAAAGCACAGAGGGATAAATACCACATGTGCTCACTCATATGTGGGAGCTAAGAGAGAAAGGAAGGAAGGAAAGAAAGACCACAGTAGTACCATGATCTAACAGAGGGAGGGAATATGCCTAGGGCTACAAGTTGGAGTGGATGAGAAGGGGGAGGGGGCAGGAGGTTGGGGGATAATTGGGAGGAGACAAAGGGTACAAAAGTAATTTCTGGTAGTGGGTATACCTCCAGTATGAATCTGGCCCTCACATCATGGGCAGGAAGGGGGACAATTAGCTTTGTATCTCATGAATATTCTTAATAAATAAATAATAAAAAATAGAATTAAATAAAATTTTAAAAATCAAAAGAATTAGAGACAAAGTATATGAAATGGGAGACAGGCAAAGGAAGTTAATCATTCATATTATTGGTGTCACTGAAAAAAAAAAAATCAACAGAATGGAGAAAACTAATCCAAGAAAACTTCGTAGAAAAAATAAAAACTGTATCTTCACATAGAAAAGGCCCAACAGGTTCAGAGGAAAATTGACCAAGAATGATTAATTCTAACACATACTCTTGTAAATAAATAAATAAATAAATAAGAATAAATAAATAATTATATTTTAAAGATAAAGAAAAATATGGAAACAATAAGAAAGTAGGGCTTGTAATGCTGGTACCAAATAAAGTGAATAAGCCAAACCATAGGAAATTAGACCCCCCCAAAAGGGTTGTATAATGTTTTTTTAAAAACTACATCCTACAATGAAGAGAAAACAATTGCAAAGATCTATATTCCAAATCACAGAGCAACTATCTATGTAAAACAAAAACTGTGGGAGAGTGACATCAGCAAGAAGGTGGAACGAGCAACTATCCACAAGGAAGAATACCATCCTGAAAATCCCAGAACTCAGGAGTGAGGCTGAAACATGCCCTTGGACTACAGAACTGAGAAAAGTCACAATCAAATGGTAATAGGAACAGTTCTCTTTTACCATGCTGTCCCTCCTTTAACCCAGCACAGTGCCACACTCAGAGAATGCCCCTGGATCCATGTTTCTTATAGTGGGAAAAGTGAGTTCAAGGCAGGCACTCAGCTTCCCCACCATTCTGGGACCCATCACAGGAGGTTCACTCCTGTCTCATCCCCTGGGAAACATTGGAAGTACTGGTAGGACTAGACCAACTGGGGTCAGTTAGAAACAAAGAATGGGGTGGAGCTTACAGTAAGTGGTACACAGACCTTGGTGGTTGATCTGCATTCTGACCAACAAAGATGCCACACCAGAGAATCTAGCCAATAACATCACATGGCAGGAAACATTCTACAGGTCTTCCAGCCTCAAATTCCTAGCCAGCTTTCTCACACAGCCTAGGTGCTCTCATTAAGTCTTCCCCAGGTCAAGAGGCAGCTGTAGGTCAGCAATTACCTCTGGAGGGAGCTTGTGGCCTTGCTCAGCCCTAGCAGTGAAGAGATAATCCAACTAAGTTCTGGTGCTTTTCTTAAGTCTGCCTCAACCCAAGAGACAACTGCAGGTCACTAATTACCTGTGGAAAGAGCATCTGGCCCCACCCAACCCCAGCTATAGAGCAATGACTCCACAAAATCTCAGAGCCTACCCTAAGCTGGGAGGGAATCTCAAGTCCATACATATCTGTGGAACATAGCCTTTGACCCTGCCCACCCCATGTGGCCATGCAGCAACCCCAAAGATCTCACCCAGCCTCAGTGCTCATCACGCAGCCCTGCCAAACTACAGATTTTCAATAACAGTAAAACAAATCCAGGGAAGACAACCTACAACCCTGCCGAATCAGAGACAATTGTAAAGCCCAGCCAGCAGCGCCACCTGACAGCACAATAAAGACAGTGGTCTTATCACACCACAGAGTACTGCTAGCAATACTAGCAATACCACTTGGCCTCAGACTGCATGAAGCAACCCAGCCCAAGTAGAGAACCCAACAACAATGCCTTCCTGTCTGGCATTGCTACCAGCCAGCCCATTCAGAATCACAGGTTAGACTAAATAGTAAAGATCTATCACCACCAAAGAACACCTGCAAAGGCCAGAAGAGGTGGCCATGCCATCAAACATGCAGGCATCAATGTAAAAACACAAGGATTACAAGAAATCAGGGAAATATGACACCACCAAAAGAAATTAATAAATGTCCAGTCATGGAACCAGAAAAAATAGAAATCTATGAAATGACTGACAAAGAATTCAAAGAACTCTTTAAAAAGTTCAGAAAACTATGAGAATATATGGATAAAAAATTAAATAAAATTTGGAAACAATTTATGGGAAAAATGGGAAGTTTCACAAAGTAATACAAACAATAAAAAACAGAAATCCTAGAGACAAAGAACACAATAACTGAACTGAAAAAAATCAATAGAAAGCTCCATATAAGTCTCTCAATAGCAGACTTGATCAAGCAAAAGAAAGAATCAGTGAGCTCAAAAATAAGACATTTGAAATTATCCAATCAGAGAAGCAAAATGAAAAAGAGAATAAAAAAGAATGAACAAAGAATGAAAAGGAGCAGGAATTATGGGAGAACATCAGCAAATTAACCTTTGTATAATATGAGTTCCTGAAAGAGAAGAGAGAGAAAAAGGCCTATAAAGCATATTTAAGGAAATAATGGTTAAAACTTCCCAAAGCTGGGGAAAGACAACAACATCCAGGTGCAGGAGGTTGATTGGATGACAACCAAATTCAACCCAAAGAGAAGTTTATCAAAATACATCATAATCAAGTTAGCAAAAATCAAATACAAAGAAAGAATACTTGAAGCACCAAAAGATGAGAAAAACATCACATTTAAGGGAGCCATAATATGGCTTTAAGAAGATTTATCATCAGAACCTTTGCAGGCCAGGAGACAGTGGAATGCTATATTCAAAGTGCTAAAGAAAAAAAACTGCCAGCCAATAATACTCTACTCAGAAAAGCTATCCTTTAGAAATGAAGAAGAAATAAAACTTTCTCAGACAAACAAAAGCTAAGGGAGTTCGTCACAACTAGGCCTGTTTTTGCTAAAGGGAATTGCTAAAGCGAATTCTTTAACCTGACCCAAATTGCTTCTCCTTAATAACAAAAAAAAAAAAAAAATGAAAGTAAAAACTCAATGGTAAAAGTTATACATAGTCATACTCAGAATTCTTCAATATTATAAGGGTGATGTGTAAAGCAATTTTATCCCTACTAGGAGGCTTAAAAGACAAAACTATTGTCGACAACTGAATCTAAGTAAAGAAAAGAAGAATGTTGTGGTCATTGTTCAGATTTTTATCAAGCTTATGTTTAGTTCCTCAGTGCATACATTGAAAAACAATGAGGGTGAAAGCCAAGTAGGAGTGAGTAGAAGAGTCAGTGGGAAGTGAAGATCACATGACTCTTAAAAAATTGTTAAGGGGAAAAAAAATTGTTAAGGGGGAGAAAAAGAGAGTGGTAGAATAGGGGAATATTGAGTAGAGGGATGTTAGTGTTTTTATTGCTATTGTGTTGCACATTTTAAAGCTAATGGAATGAATCCACTGGGAAGGAAAGGTTAGGAACTCAAGGGAGAAAAGCGATCAGAAGTGAGGATGTAGAAAAGGGAGGGGATCTATCACACAGGTGGATGAATTGAGGTTTGGTTAATGGTACCCATTCTCAATTGTAACAGAGAGAAGGGTGTGAGTATGAGTACAGATTTAGGTATTTTTGAATTTTCATTATTAATAAGTCAAGGAGGTTCCCATCTGATGGCTTATTTTTTCTCTGCAAAATAGAAGAAAGCATCATCTGATGAAGGATTCAAGTAATCCTTATTGTGCTTACTGATCTGCAGGAGTACTTTGTATATGAAGGAAATTAGCCCAGTGTCCATGATACAAGTTTCAAAAATGTTTTCTCAATCTGCCATTTTTATTTTGATTTTATTGAGAGTGATACTTTATTTGTGTATTTTTTTAAATTTTGTATCATCAATTTGTCCAGTCTTTTCTATATTCTGCTGAGTTTGTGGCATGCTTCTTAGAAAGGCCACTTCTTTGAAACTAAAATAAATTATGGTTTGGTTTAAAAAAAAGGCAAAACTTAAAAATAGAGCAATGCTGACCCAGCACCCTTCATGGAAACCCAGCCAGGCAAGACCTCACCTCCAAGAAGTCCAACATGCCACCGTGGAGGTCCCAAGGGAACTGTGCAGACCCAGCAGCGTCTGTGGGAGACCAGCCAGGTGAGACCCCCACCACCACAGAGGCCCCAAGGGAGCGACAGGCAGCCAAGCATCAGTAGCACTCCCTGCCACTGCTGCAGACACCAGGGCAGAATGAGTGGACCGTGACAGCCTCTGCCACAGCAATTGCTGCTATAAGGACAGCTTGCTGCCAAAACAGCAGCCACCACTTCCTCATAGGTTTCCTGGTGATCACTCATTGGCAGAGACAGAAGGAGTGACACTAACAGAGCCCAGGAAAAGAGGAAAGAAAAAAGAGAAAACCCATTCAGAGTCACCTATTTAAATCGAGGGGTACTAGTATACCCCAGTGCATCTAATAGAGTCAGGGTGAGCTAGCCATGGTGCCAATAGTCCTGCCCAAGAGCATCCCCTATAACCTAAGAGTGGCAAGACTCCAAGGCACTATCCCCCAATATTTGAGAGCTTGCTCATCTCCTGATGATCCAATATAGTGTCACCAACCTCAGCAAAGAAATAATAAGTGTCCTACAGAATAGGTCACAGAGGCACTGTCACACAACTCAAACACCAAATTTGGCCATAATACCTTCACAGAGACTACACTATGGTGTCTACCTGGATCTAATACTAAAACACCCCATTCAACCATCATTATAAAAACATACCTACAAGAGGAATGCCCTCTCTGCTAAACCCACTCCAGAGTAACTTCTCTACCAGATGACTATACACCAATGGAAAGGTACTAGATACATGAAAAAACAAGAAAATATGAAACCACAAAAGGACTATAATAATTCTCAACTACTCGATCTTATAGAACAGGAAATCCTTGAAATGACTGACAAGGGATTTCTAGCAATAATTCTAAGGAAACTAGATGAGATACAAGAAGACTCAGTTAGACAATGCAATGAAATGAGAAAAAGTATACAGGACCTGAAAGAGGAAATATACAAAGAAATCAATGTCATGAAAAAGAATGCAGCAGAGCTTGTGGAGCTGAAGGATTCATTCAATGAAGTAAAAAACACAACAGAGAGCTTAAACAGCAGGCTAGACCAAGCAGAAGATAGAATTTCTGGTCTTGAAGATGGCCTGTCTGAAATAACACAGGCAGGAAGAAAAAGAATTTTAAAAACTGGAGAAAATCCAAGAGAGTTAACAGACCACCTTAAACACTCAATTATCTGAATCATGGGTATTCCAGAAAGGGAGGGAAAAAGAAAAGGCACTGAAAACATATTCAATGAAATAATAGCAGAAAACTTCACAGGTATAGGGAGAGATACAGATCCGCAGATTCAGGAGGCTCAAAGATCCCCAAACATATTCAGCCCAAAAAGTCCTCACCAAGACATGCTATAGTCAAGCTGGCAAAGCTCAAAGACAAAGACAGAATCTTAAAAGCTACAAGAGAGAAGCATCATATCACCTATAAGGGAGCCCCTATCAGATTAACATCAAACTTTTCATCAGAAACCCTAAAAGCAAGAAGAGAATAGAATGACATATTCAAAATACTAAAAGACAAAAATTGCCAGCCAAGAATATTTTATCCACCAAAGCTATTCTTCTGAAATGAAGGACAAATAGTATATTTCTCAGACAAAAACTGTGGGAGTTGACTACCACACAAGTCCTACAAGAAATTATCAAGGGAGTACTGTGTCTGGTACATGAAAAACAACCATCACTACCATGAATACTCATGAAAGAACAAAACCAACCAGTAAAATAAAACTGTTAACAATAGAGAAAAAAGAACTTTATCTACCATCCCAAGAAACCAACAAACACAGAAGATAAACAGTAGATCAGAAAGAAAGGAACAAAAGATATTTAAAACATCCAAACAAAAATCAATAAAATGCCAGGAGTAAACCAACACCTTTTGATAGTAACTCTCAATGTAAAAGGATTAAATTCCCCATTCAAAAGACACAGACTGACTGACTGACTGGATTAAAGATAAACCCAACAATATGCTGCCCTCAAGAGATTCTCCTCACCTGTGAGACACATAGACTAAGAGTGAAAGGATGGAAAAAGATATACCATGCAAATAGAAATGAAAAATGAGCCATAGTAGCTATTCTTATATCAGATAAAATAGACTTTAAACCAAAAACCATTAAAAAAAAAAGATAAAGAAAGCCACTGCATAATGATGAGAGGATCTATCCAGCAAGAAGACATAACAGTCATATATGCACCCAACATCAGAGCAGTCAGATACATAAAGCAAACACTATTAAACCTAAAGAAAGAGATAGACGCTAATGCCATAGTAGGAGGGGACCTGAACACCCCACTGTCAACATTGGACAAATCATCTAGGCAAAAAATCTGCAAAGAAACACAAGATCTAAACAACATTTTAGACCAATTGGAGTTGGCTGATATCTACAGAACATTCCATCCAACAACCTCAGAATATTCATTCTTCTCATCAGGACACAGAACATTCTCCTGGATAGACCACATGTTAGGTCACAATCAAGTCTCAACAAATTTTAAAAAGTTGGAATTATTCCATGTATTTTTTCAGACCACAGTAGTTTAAAACTAGAAATCAATAACAAACTAAACTCTGGAAACTACACAAATACATGGAAATTAAACAACATTCTACTTAATAACATATAAGTCCAAGAAGAAATTAAACAGGGAATCAAAAAATTTATTGAAACTAATGAAAATAATGATACATCATACCAAAACCTGTGGGATACTGCAAAAGCAGTATTAAGGGGGAAATTTATCGCAATAAATGCTTACTTCAGAAGAATGGAAAGATGGCAAGTGAACATCCTAACACTTCACCTTAAACAACTAGAAAAACAAGAACAATCCAACCCCAAAGTCAGTAGACAGAAAGAAATAATTAAGATCAGAGAAGAACTAAATGAACTAGAAACCAAAAAGCTATACAAAAGAAATGAAACAAAGTTGGTTTTTCGAGAAGATAAATAAAATTGACAAACCTTTAGCTAGACTAACTAAAAAAAGAAGAGAGAAGACACAAATAACAAAAATTAGATACGAAAAAGGAGATATTACAACCAATACCTCAGAAATGTAATGAATCATTAGAGACAATTACAAACAACAATATGCCAACAAATTTGAAAATCTGGATGAAACAGATAAATTTCTGTACACACACAAACTACCAAGACTGAATCAAGAAAACATAGAAACGTACAGACCAATAACAATCAAAGAGATTGAAGCTGTAATCAGCAGTCTCCCAACAAAGAAAAGCCCAGGACCAGATGGCTCACTGCAGAATTCTACCAAACCTTTAAAGAAGAATTAATACTAATCCTTTACAAACTATTCCAAAAAATTGAAACAGAGGCCATTCTCCAAAACCCATTCTATGAGGCAAACATCACCCTGATACCAAAACCAGACAAAGATACAACATAAAAAGAAAAGTACAGGCCATTATCTTTGATAATATAGATGCAAAAATTCTCAATAAAATACTAGCTAATAGAATACAGCAACACATACATAAAATCATACATCATGATCACGTGGGATTTTTTAAAATTTTTTTTTAAATACAAGAAACTTTTATTTTCAATTTTCATCAAGAAATTTTGCTGTGGTTTTTTATACTTTTGGTTCTTTTCCTTTTTTTCCCCACTTTATTTCGTTCTAGCCGCTCAGTGGCTAGAGCCGCTGGGTTCCTGGTATTAAAAAGATGCCAACAGAGGTAGCTGTGTCTCGCCCAGGGGCCCGGCCCACTCTGAATACCCCATAAAAGGAGAAAAGAAAACACAAAATAAACCAACAAAATAAAACCAAAAGGAGGAAGAAATGGAGATCATTTTCTTCAAGCCTGGCAGGTACCCACAGCAGTTTATGTGTAACAGACCGTTACAGTGGGGACAAGCCAGGGTCCAGAAGGCCAGCCCACCAGCTCCCTGCAGATGGCGCCGGCGCTACTGCTGCATGTCTCTCCCGCAGGAAGGGCACCACTGCCCCTCACTCCCTTCCATCCCCCAGTGCATGGGGGCTGTTCCTTCACAATATGAAAGATGGGCAGAAGGAAGGCGAGGGTCTCTCAGGCCCCCAGGGGAGAAGCTGGGACAAGAGAAAGTGAGGAAGGTCACTGCTCAGCGGTGGAGGTGGTATCATCAGTCTGAATCTTCACTGCTGCTGGGCTACCTGTTGTGGAGCGGGTTCGGGTGCCCTATTTGCCAGGTGGCTGAGAATGTTACGCTCTGACATCTGTAACCTCACAGCAACTGGAGGAATTCGGGCAATGGTAGCTGGGAGTCGAGTCACATCAGCTTTCATGTCACTCAAAAGTTCTTCCAACTGTTTCAGAACTTTGTGCAGGACTGCACTGGCTGGCTTGTTTCCTGCCATCGACTCCTTGGACAGGTGCTGATGACTTTCCGCCAAAGACTCCACCTCAGCAAAGCGGGTGTTCAGGGCCATGGAAGGGTGAGAAGGGTCCTCTGACATGTTCAGGTAAGCCGCCCTACGCAGCTGTTCCTCAACCACCAGGGCTTGTTCTAAGAGCTTGAACCTTCGAGCTAGAAACATTCTTGATCTGTAAGAAATTGCCACGGTTCATTTCACCCTTGAAAGGCTCATTTAGGATGGCATAGCGTGGGTCATTCTGGATGTCTTGCCACCGGGCATAGCCATGGTTTATGATGCCAGCTAGCAGCCAGTAGTCATGCCGTCAATGCCAGATCTCATAAGTCTTCTTGGTGACTGTGGCTGCACGTTTCTCATTCTGCCAAAGGGAGGGCAACTCAGTAAAACCACCATCTGCGATGTGGAACATGAAATGCTGTTTAATATTTTTCTTCTGCTTCTCATCGTTTAGCTCCTTGGGGGTCTCTCTATTCTGAAGCATCACCTCTTTTTTCTCTTCTTCTTCTTTCTTCTCTTCTTTGTCCTCCACCACAACAGGAGTCAGATCTATTGCTGACTTTTCCTCCACCTTCTCCACGTCAGCAACACCTTTGGGTTCTGTCTCCATAGGTTCCTCTGTTCTCTCTTTCACCTCTGCCTTTTCTACTTTCTCCTCTCCCTCAGGGGGTTCAACAAGGACCTCATCCTCTGGGGCAGGGGCAGGGGCAGGGGGCTGTGTATACTCAATGGCAGCCTCAGGGGCTGAAGATTTAACCCCCTTTTCTCCTTCTGCACTCTCTTCTTCTTTTAGGCTATTTTCCTCTATTTTTATCCCATCTTCAGCAGGTGGGGCAGGTGCAGGAGTATTGGGTTGTGTGTCCCCTGGAGTGGAGGGTGTAGGAGTCTTTGGGGAGGGTGACTCTGGTTGGGACATTTTCTTGTTTTCCTCTACTTCAGCTAGTTCAGGCATGCTCCAGCACCCATTAACGTGTTCAAACTCCTGAACCTTCTTGCGAATCAAAGACATGACACCAATTCTAGTAAGGACATGCTGGCGAGACAAGCCATCTCAGGGGACACCATCAGCAAAGGTCTCAGCCCCATCTGCCCCTGGCTCACATAAATGCCTCATAAAAAGAGAGACATAAGCCTTGAATTCTTTCTCTGATTTGCTTCACAGATCTCTCACAAGCCACTGAGTGGTAAAAGCATCCTGAGGTGGCATCCCATATCACAAAATTGCATTAAGAAAAGCTTTTCGCTGACGAGCATTAAAACCAAGTACTTCAATATTCCCACCAACACGGGCCAACAGAGGAGGCAATGGCTTATCTTTATCATTCCTCAGGCCCTTACAACTAGGCCTGCGGGGAGCTTCTGAACGGTCATCAAAGTCTTCATCACCTTCCTCTGAGGCCACTGAGTAATCGGACTGGTTGTCAGACTGGTCGTCCTGCCAATCTCTGTCCTCCTGGGAGCCATCATTGTAGTTGACCTGTTTATGGATTCTTTTTCCTTTGCCCAGATTTCGGGCTAGATCTTCTTTCTGCTGCTCATAATGGTGCCGCAGCAATTTCTCCCAGTAGTCAGGATCCACACTTTCTTCCTGTTTTATGATTTCCCGTTCTACCTCATCTTTCTCCCCCATTTCTTCTTCCTGCACCACATACTGGGCCACTTTGTACGAGCTCAAATATTCATTCATTCCCTGCAATTCTGTGTCTTCAGTCTCATCCTGGTTACAGTCCAGCAGTCGTTCAATGGCCTTATCATCGTAGTGGATAACACTGCTATCTTCTCCTTCTTTGTTATCTCCTCCTCCTCCTCCTCTGTGGCTTCATCCTTGAATAGTTCCTCGGTGCCAAATTTGAGGATATCATCAAGCTCCTGTTTGGACATAGATCGAGTCTTGGAGCCCAGCCCAGGCTGCACCACTGACATAGTCAAGTCAATAAATGAGATACACAACATCACCAAAATCAAAGACAAAAACAGATGTTCATCTCTATAGACGCTGCAAAAGCATTTGACAAAATTCAACATTCATTCATAATAAGACTGTCTATAGATTGGGTATAGAAGGAAAGTATTTCAACACAATCAAAGCCATATATAACAAACCCACTGCCAATATTATCCTGAATGGGGAAAAGCTGAAAGCTTTTCCCTTAAGAACAGGAACTAGACAAGGATGCCCACTCTCACCACTCCTATTCAACAGAGTGTTGGAAGTACTAGCCAGAGCAATCAGAGAAGAGAAAGAAATAAAGGGCATCCAGATTGGAAAAGATGAAGTCAAACTGTCCCTCTTTGCAGATGACATGATCCTATATATCGAACAGCCTAAAGCCTCCACAAAAAAACTCTTGGAGTTGATAAATGATTTCAGCAAAGTTGCAGGATACAAAATCAACATGCAAAAATCAGTAGCATTTCTATTCTCCAGTAGTGAACATGCAGAAAGAGAAATCAAGAAAGCTAGCCCATTTATAATAGCCACCAAAAAAATAAAATACTTAGGAATAGAGTTAACCAATGATGTAAAAAAATCTTTATAATGAGAACTACAAACCACTGTTGAGAGAAATTAAAGAGGACACAAGAAGATGGAAAGATATCCCATGATCTTGGAGTGGAAGAATCAACATTGTGAAAATGTCCATACTACTCAAAGTGATATACAAATTCAATGCAATCCCCATCAAAACTCCAATGACATTTTTCTCAGAAATGGAAAAAACTGTCCAGACATTTATATGGAATAACAAAAGACCACACACAGCCAAAGCAATTCTGAGCCAAAAAAAAAAAAAAGCTGGAGGCATAACACTACCTGACTTTAAACTATATTACAAAGCTATAGTAACTGAAAGCATTAGTACTGGCATAAAAACGGACACACAGAACAATGGAACAGATTAGAGAATCCAGAAATCAACCCAAACACCTACAGCCACCTGATATTTGACAAAGGCATCAAGACCACACACTGGAGAAAAGACTGCCTCTTCAGTAAATGGTTCTCAGAAAATTGGACATCCATATGTATAAGAATGAAACTAGACCTGTACCTCTCACCATACACCAAAATCAACTCAAAATGGATTAAAGAATTAAACATATGTCCTGAAACAATAAAACTCTTGAGAGAAAACATAAGGAAACACTTCAGGAAGTGGGATTGGGCATAGACTTTATGAACACGGCCCCAAAAGCACAGGCAACCAAAGGAAAAATAAACAAATGGGATTATATCAAACTAAAAAACTTCTGCACAGCAAAAGAAACAATTAACAGAGTGAAAAGACAACCAACAGAGTGGGAGGAAATATTTGCAAAATATATATCTAACAGAAGATTAATATCCAGAATATAAAAAGAACTCAAACAACTAACAGCAAAAAAATAAGTAACCCGATTAAAAAATTGGCAAAGGAGATAATGGGCATTACTCAAAGGAAGATATATGAATGGCCAACAGACACATGAAAAAATGCTCAACATCACTCAGCATCCAGGAAATGCAAATAAAAACCACTTTCAGATATCATCTCACTCCAGTTAGGATAGCTAAATATCCAAAAGACTGAGAATAATAAATGCTAGCAAGGATTTGGAGAAAAAGGTACCCTCCTACACTGTGGGTGGGACTGCAAAATGGTGCAGCCTTTATAGAAAATGGCATGGAGTTTTCTCAAACATATATGGATAGATCTGCCATACGACCCACCTATTCCACTGCTGGGTATATACCCATAGGAATGGAAATCATCATGTCAAATGAATACTCATACTCCCATGTTTATTGTAGTGCTATTTACAATAGCCAAGTGTTGGTACCAACATAAATGCCCATCACCGGATGAGTGGATAAGGAAAATGTGGTATATCTACACAATGGAATGCTACTCTGCTGTAAAAAAAGAATGAAATAATACCATTTGCAGCAACATGGATGGACTTAAAGAAAAAATATTGAAATAAGCAAGGCACAGAAAGAGAAATATTGCCTGTTCTCACTTATAAGTGGGAGCTAATAAAAATAAATAATTAAATATACAAACAAATAAATGGGGTGGGGGGAAGAAGACACAACAATCACAATAATTCCTTGAACTTGTTAAGATAAGTAAACTGACATGATGTTGATGGGGGAGAGGGGGTAGAGGAAGGGGAGAAAGAGGCATTGGTAAAGGCACACAAAAATCAACTACATTGTACATTCATAAATTAAAATTAAAAATAAATTCAAAAACTATTAAAAATAGCTGTAGCTACAATAAATTATTAAGAGATACAAAGTACAAAAATGAATGTAAGTTTCCACATCAAAACCATAAAAGATGGGGTGAGGGAGTAAAAGTATAGACTTTTGTTTGTGATTAAAGAAAGTTATCAGCTTAAAGTAGCCTACTGTAAGGATAAAATATTTTACATAAGCTTCTGGTAACCATAAAGCACCAACCTATACTACTTGCACAAAACATTAAAAGAAAGGATTCAAAGCATACCACTACCACCACACACAAACACACACAAAAATCAAACTACAAAATAAGATAGCAAGAGAAGAAAAAAGAAACAAGGGACCTACAAAACAATCAGAAAACAGATTACGAAGTGGCAGTAGCAACTCCTTTACCTCAAGTGTAAATAGATTAAATTCTTCCATAAAAAGACATAGAGAGGCTTAATGAATTTTTAAAATGAGATCCAACTATACTCTGCCTACAAGAGACTTGTTTTACTTGTAAGGACATTCACTGATTGAAAGTGAAGGGATGGAGAAAGATATTCCACCCAAGAAGAAACCAAAAGAGAGCAGGAGTAGCTATACTTATATCAGACAAAATAGACCTTCAGGCAAAAACTATAAAAAGAGACAAAGTCATTACATAGTGATAAAGGGGTTGATTCACCAAAAGACATAACAATTATAAATACGTATGCACCCAAGATCAGAGCACCTAAATACATAAAGCAATATTAAATAATCTGAAAGGAAAGATCAACTACCGTAGTATGATAGGAGGGGAACTTCATACCCCCCTTTCACCAATAGACAGATTATCTAGACAGAAAACCAATATGAAAACATTGGACTAGAATTACTCTTTAGATTGAGAAACATATACAGAACATTCCATTCAACAGAATCAGAATACACATTCTTCTAAAGAGCACATGGAATATTATCCAGGATAGATCATATGTTAGGCCACACAACAAATCTTAACAAATTTAGGAAAATGGAAATCATATCAAGTATCTTTTCAAATCACACTGACATGAAACTAGAAATCAATAACAGAAAGTCTTGGAAATTACACAAATATGTAGAAATTAAACAATGTACTCCTAAACAACAATGGGTCACATAAGAAATCAAAAAATACCTTGAAACAAAAATGAAAATGCAACATACCACAACTTATGGGAATCAGCAAAATCAATCCTAAGAGAGAACTTTATAGTTGCCTATATCAAAAAAGAAGAAAGATCACAAACAATCTAACATTACACCTCAAGGAAATAGAATAAAAAGAGCAAAGTTAGCAGAAGGAAAGAAATAACAGCAATCAGAGCAAAAATAAATGAAATGGTAACTACAAAAGCAATAGGAAAGAATCCAAAAAACCAGGAGTTGTTTTTTTAAAAGGATAAATCAACAAATCCTTAGCTAAACTAACTAGGAAAAGAGAGAGACTGCTCAGATAAATAAGATCAGAAATGAAAGAGAAGACATTAAAATTGATATTAATGAAATACAAATGATTATAAGAAACTACTGTGAACAATATATACCAACAAATTGGATAAACTAGAAGAAATGTATAAATTCCCAGACACATACAACCTACCAACCAGAATTATGAGGAAATAGAAAATCTGAACAGAACAGTATCAAGTAGGTAGATTAAATCAGTAATAAAAAAAACTCCCACAATAGCCCATGACTAGAAGACTTCACTGCTGAATTCTAACAAACACTTAAAAGAAGAACTAATATCAATTTTTCTCAAACTCTTCCCCCAAAAAATTGAAGTAGAAGGAACACTTCCAAACTCATTTTATATGGCTAGCATTGATACCAAAGCCAGATAGAGCACTACAAGAAAGGAAAATAATAAGCCAATATTCCTGATGAACACACATGCAAAAATCCTCAATAAAATACTAGCAAAGCAAATTCAACAATAAAAGAATCATTCACCATGATCAAGTGGGATTTATCCCTGGAATGCAAGAATGTTTTGACACATGTAAATCGATAAATGTGATACACCACATAAACTGAATGAAGGCTAAAAAACATATGATAATCTCAATAGATGCGGAAAGAGCATTTGACAAACCCAACATCCTTTTATGATAAAAATTCTCAACAGATTGGTATAGAGGGAATGTACTATAACACAAAGCCATATATGACAAACCTATAACTAACATCGTTCTCAATGGTGAAAAGTTGAAAGCTTTTCCTCTAAGAACAGGGACAAGATCAGACCCACTCTCACCACTTTGATTCAGCATAATACTGGAAGTCCTAGCCAGAGCAATTAGGTAAGAGAAAGAAATAGAGGGCATCCTAAGATGAAAGGAAGAAGTGAAATTGTCTCTATTTACTGATGACATGATCTTGCATATAGAAAACCTTAAAGACTCCACCAAAAAAAAAAAAAATGTTAGAACTGAAAAATTCAGTAAAGTTGCAGGATACAAATCAACATACAAAAATCAGTAGCATCTCTATATACTAATGTCTTAGTCTGTTTTTTGATGCTATAACAGAATAGTAGAGACTGGATAATTTATTTTAAAAAGAAATTTATTTCTCATGGTTCTGGAACCTGGGAAGTCCAATATCAAGGTGCCAGCATCTAGTGAGGGCTTTCTTTCTGTGTGTCTTCCCATGGTGGAAGGTGGAAGGTCAAATGAGCATATGTAAGAGAGAGAGCCAAAGGGAAGTGGGCCAAATTCAATCTTTTATCAGGAACCCACTCCCACTATACCTAACCCATTTCTGATGTAACAGCATTAATACATTTATGAGGACAGAGCTCTCAAGACCTAATCACCTCTGAAAGGTCCCACCCATCAACACAGTTACACTGGGGATGAAGTTTCCTACACATGAACTTTGGGTGACATTCTCAAATCGTAGAAGCTAAAAACAAAATATCTGAAAAGGAAATTAAGAAAATAATCCCGTTTGCAATTGCAACCAACAAATTAAATACTTAGGTGTAAATTTAACCAAGGTGACAAAAGACCCATATGCTAAAATCTATAAAACAATGAAGAAAGAAACTGCAGAAAACACAAATAAATGGAAAGGTATCCCATGTTCGTGGGTTAGAAGAATTAATGTTGTGAAAATGTCCATACTACTCAAAGCAATCTACAGATTCAATGCAACTCTTATCCAAATTCCACTGTCATTTTTCATAGAAATGGAAAAAGCAATTTTTAGATTCATATGGGACAACAAAAGACTTCAAATAGTCAAAACAATCTTGAGCAAAAAGAACAAACCTGGAGGCACTGCACTCCCTGATTTCACAACATATTATAAAGCAATTCCAATCAAAACAACATGGTACTGGCAAAAAAAAAAAGGAACATCAACTAATGGAGCAGTATAGAGAGCCCAGAAATAAAACCACACATTTACTGTGAAGTTTTGTTTTTTGGTTTTTTTTTTACTGTCAACTGATTTTTGACAAAGGTGCCAAGAGCACACAATGAAGAAACAACAGTCTCTTCAAAAGAAAACCAAATATCCACATGCAGCTTAATGAAATTACACTCTTATATTACACCATAAGCAAAAATCATCTCAAAATGGATTAAAGACTTAAATAAAAGACATGAACTAAAGCTACTAGAAGAAAACATAGAAGGAAAGCTCTACAACATTGGTCTGAGCAATAATTTTTTATATATGGCCCCAAAAGCACAGGCAACAAAAGCAAAAATAGACAAATGGGATGGCATCAAATTAAAATGCCTTTGCACAGCAAAGGAAACAATTAACAAAGTGAAGAGGCAACCCAGAGAATGGAATAAAATATTTAAAAACCATATATCTGATAAGGGGTTAATATCCAAAATATATAAGGAAATCAAACAAGTCAATAGCAAGAAAACAAATAACACAATTTAAAAATGGGCAAAGGAGCTGAACAGACATTTCTCAAAAGAAGACATAGAAATGGACAATAGGAACATGAAATGATGCTCAAGATGACTAATCATTAGGGAAATGCAAATTAAAACCACAATGAGATATCATCTCCCTCCAAATAGAATGGTTATTATTAAAAAGATGAAAGATACGTTTTGGAGAGGATGTGGTGAAAAGAGAACTTTTATACATTGTTGGTGGGGATGTAAATTACTATAGCCATATAGAAAACGGTATAAACATTCCTCAAAAAACTAAAAATAGAACTACTATACAACCCAATAATCCCACTTCTGAGTATATATCCAAAGGAACTGAAATCAATAAGTCGAAGGAATATCTGCACTCTAAGTTTATTGCAACACTATTCACAATTCCAAGATATGGAAACAACCTAAGTGCCATCAATAGATAAACTAATTTTTTCAAATGTGGCATATATGCACAATGGAATACTATTCAGTCTTTAAACGGGAGGAAATCCTGTCATTTGTGAAAACATGGATGAATCTAGGACACTATGCTAAGTGATATAAACCAGGCACAGAAAGACAAATACTACATGATCTCACTTATATGTGGAATCTAATAAAGTTGAACGCATAGAAGTAGAGAGTAGAATGATGGTTACCAGAGGCTAGGTGGTTGGAGAGGGAGGCAGTAGGGAGTTATTGATCAAAAGGTACAAAGTTTCTGATAGACAGGAGGAATACGTTTTGAAATCTATTGCACACTAGGGTGACTATAGTCAACAATAATGTCTATATTTCAAAAAAACTAAGAAAGTAAATTTCAAATGTCTCACATTAAAAATAAGTAAATGAGGTGATGTATATATGTTAATTAGTTTGATTTAATCATGCCACATTTTATACATATATCAAAACATTACATTGTACCCCATAAATGTATATAATTATGATTTGTCTATCAAAAATAATATGAATAATGAATTCTTATAATAAATAAGTAAATCTGCATAACAAACCTCACCTTTTGGTGTTTTTCCTCGTTACCTGAGACCAGCCTTTCCCAGCCCTTCTTTCTTTATTGCAGCAAATTATGGTATTTAAGTCTGAAATCTAAGACAACTTTTTGAGATCTTCTCTAGAGATTTACTCATTTCTCTGGGTAATCTCCCATGTATATAGGAGTTATAAATGTCTTTAAGCTTCTGTTTGTTTTTCTCTAGTTGCTTTTTCTTTTGTTACATGGAGTCCCAGCTAAGAACTCATAAAGGATGGAAGAGGGTGTTATCTTTCCTCCCTTACAGCATAAATATACAAAATAAATGACAAGGGGAAAAATAAGTGCTTATACAAAAGAAATCTTTAAAATTCATAAAAGACTAATTTGTATATCTCTTTGCAAATAAATTTATAAACATAAAAAATGGATAATTTCTTGTACCTGTCAAATTATAGCTTATCAAAATTAACCCCAGTAGAGATTTTTAAAGTCTTAAATATAATATTATCCTTTTTTTTTTTAAAGTAGGGGAAATTACCAAGAAATTACCACACAAAAACCATGCCCCAAAGATTTCATCAGGGAAATTCTACCAACTCTTTAAAAAACAGACAGTCCCAATATTTCCTAAGTTGTAATTGTATTTCCCTTAAATGAAGAGAAACATTCAAATTCTTTTTATAAAGCAAATGTTAAATTGATATGTAAATTTTATTAAAAATAGGACAAAAATAATTTTACAAACCAATATTGCTTATGACTATTAAGGTAAAAATCTAAAGCCAATTATTAGCAAACAGACTCCAATACCACATTAGGAAAATAATATTCCATCATGAAGTGGTGACACTGCAGGAATGCAAAGAACTTTTAATATTAGAAAAGGCAAATCTAGGTAAAGGATATAAGGGTGTTTTTATATTTGCAATAATAATTTCCCTAGTCTTTTATCCTTCAGATAAAACTGAACATCAAATGAAAAGAATTTCTATCAAACTATGTAAGTTAAAATTATTTCCAAATGACAAGTTTGGTTTTTTTTACAAAGATATAGTAGGAAAATTAGACAACATGCATGAGAAGATGGAGAATACTAGCAGAGGTGTTGACTATAAGAAAGAGGCAAATGGAAAATCTAGAAATAAAAAAACCTCAAAGAACTAAAAAACAAGAACAATTCAACCCCAAAGTTAGTAGACAGGAAAAAATAATTAAGATCAGAGAAGAACTAAATGAAATAGAAATCAAAGAAACTACACAAAAGATAAATGAAACAAAATGTTGGGTTTTTTGAGAAGATAAACAAAATTGACAAGCCATTAGCTAGACTAATTTAAAAAAGAAGAGAGAAGACACAAATAACAAAAATTAGAAATGAAAAAGGAGATATTACAACTGATACCTCAGAAATACAATGAATCATTAGAGACTGTTATAAACAACTATACACCAATATATTTGAAAACCTGGAGGAAATGGCTAAATTTCTGTACACGCATAAACTACCAAGACTGAATCAAGAAGACAGAGAAACCTGAGTGATCAATAACAATCAAAGAGATTGAAGCTGTAATCAGCAGTCTCCCAACAAAGAAAAGCCCAGGACCGGATGGTTCACTGCAGAATCCTACCAAACCTTTAAAGAAGAATTAATACCAAATCTCTACAAGCTATTCTTGAAACAGAGGCCATTCTCCAAAACCCATTCTATGAGGCAAACATCACCTGGACACCAAAACTAAAGATACAACAACAAAAAAAAAAATTACAGGCCAATATCTTTGATGAATATAGATGCAAAAATTTTCAATAAAATACTTCCTAATAGAATACAGCAACACATACATAAAATTATACACCGTGATCAAGTGGGATTCATCCCAGGGATGCAAGAATAGTTCAACATAGAAAAGTATAGATGATGGCGGTGGCTGCGGCGGTTGGCGCGGAGTAGCTGAGGTGGAAAAGGTGGCCACTGGGCCTTAGGCAGCCGGGAAACTTGTGGACCTTCCTCTTGCCGTCTCTTAAGGGAGGACCGCTGCTGGTGGCCAGTCGTGGGGGCTGACCGCCACTTTGCCCTTGGCAGGAGAGGCTGCCTCATTTACAGGCAACAGCTTTGAAGTATGGAGCAGGAAAAGAACTGTTTCTTAGCTGCAAAAGCAAGTCTCTAAACAGGGAACATGGTGCCGGGCCGCTGTTGATGCTGCCAGGATCCCAGAGGCCGGGGCCATGCTGAAGGCAGCCAGCTGCCCTATTCAGGATTCAAGGTTTCAGGCCGGCATAAAAGAAGATTCCTGGGAGTGCCCGAGCTGCGCTGTGGGACCGAGTGAGCAGCCCGAGGCAGTAGCGGACAAGGACAGGGATGGTGATGACGCAGAGGCAGAGAGGGAGCCGCCTGGCCTGGCACAGCCCCGTGAGTGACCCCCGGCCCAGCCCTGCTCGGGGGGCGGACGCCCACCTGGCTTCCACCTGCCCCACCGGGCCACTCACCGGCCCCGGGGCTGCCTCCATTTTCTCAGGTGGTGGCGGCTGTGGCCCGACTCGGCCAAGCCTGTCCTCCTCGCCCAGCTCGGCTCCTCACTGAGCCTTCCCACTTGCTTGCCCTGGCACAGGGCTTCCCGGGGCCTGCAGGCCGGCCTCCCCTCCCACTCCCTCTGCGGTTCTCTGGCAGGGCTGGTGGCGTGGGGCATCCCCGGCCAGCGTTGGGAGGGCAAGGAAGTTCAGGCTGGGCCAACTGTCACTCCACCGCACCCTGGGCTCCGGCCCCCGGTAAACATCCTGTTACCGGAAGGCAGATACCATCTCTGAGGCCACCAGTTCAGAAAAACGCCTAACTGATTTTTGGTTAGGAATAGTGTGGTCGGAGAGTTCCTGAGTTCGCTTGAACCTGCCAGAGAGCTGACTGCGGGTGGGCACCGGAGTCCGTCCGCCCCGGGGGGATTCAAAGGTGAACCGTATGCTGTGGGCTCCTCCGCCAAGGAGCTCATGCTCTGGTGTGGGAGATAAGACAAGAACACAAATAACCGCAATACCAGGAGGAAGGTGATAAGTCCCAAGAAAGAGCTACACAGTGCTACAAAGGCACCCAGAGTGACCATTCGTCTGTGCCTAGCAGAAAACTGGTAGACTTCCTGGGTGAGGCGGTGCCAAGTAGGGTCTTGAAGGCCCAGCTGATAGACGAGGGTTGCAGAAGACACGTCCCAGCCCGGCCCAGTGCACACAGAGCGGGGAGACGTCCAGCTAGGGAGGTGGAGACTCGACAGAAACCACACATCCTGTGGGGCCACAATTGCATGATTCAGCAGCCCAGGCCAGAGCGCACAGAACAGGGAGAAGTCCTGCACAGGGAGTGGAAGCTCAGCAGAGACCACAGACCCTGCGGTACCGCCCCATGATCCAGCAGCCCAGCAGAGTCCAAGCTGACCAGAGAGGTGGCTCCCCGGAGAGGACCAAGACCTGAGGCAACCACACACACAAGGCACTAGAGGCCGACTGAGCAGTCACAGAGGTAGCCATACCAAATTGACAACCACAGCAACATCTTAGTTAGTCAATAGTCTCAAACTGGTGGACTGTGAAACCCCCTGCCACAATGAATAAACATCAAAGAAAAGATACCAGAAATACAAAATATCAAGAAAGTACACCACAAAAAGTTAATAAATCTCAAACTCTAGATCCTATAGAACAAGAAGCCCTTGAAAGGTCTGACAAGGAATTTTGAGTGATAATTCTAAGGAAACTGAATGAGATACAAGAAAACTCAGCAAGGCACCATGATGAAATGAGGAAAAGTATACAGGACCTGAAAGAGGAAATGTACAAGGAAATCAATGTCCTGAAAAAAAATGTAGCAGAACTTGCCGAACTGAAGAAGTTATTCAGCGAAATGAAAAACACAATGGACAGTTTAACCAGCAGGCTTGCGGAAGTTGAAGAGAGAACCTCTGAACTTGAAGATGGGCTGTTTGAAATAACACAAGCAGACAAAAAAAAAAAAAAGAATCAAAGACATTGAAGAAAATCTGAGAGAGATATCAAACAACCTCAAGCGCTCAAATATCCGAGTCATGGGTATTCCAGAAGGGGAGGAAGACAGAGATTGCATTGAAAACATATTCAGCAAAATAGCGGCAGAAAACTTCCCAGGTAAAGGAAAAATCACAGATCTCCAGATCCAGGAAGCTCAACGATCTCCAAACGTATTCAAAAAGGCCTTCTCCAAGACATGTTATAGTCAAATTGGCAAAACTCAGAGACAAAGAGAGAATCTTAAAAGCTGCAAGAGAGAAGCGTCAAATCACCTATAAGGGAGCCCCAATCAGGCTAACATCAGACTTTTCATCACAAACCCTAAAAGCTAGAAAGGAATGGGATGATATATTCAAAATACTAAAAGACAAAGATTGCCAGCCAAGAATACTCTACCCTGCAAGGCTACCCTTCCGAAATGAAGGGCAAATAGTATATTTCTCAGAAAAACAAAAACTGCAGGAGTTCACTACCACACGACCACCCTTATGAGAAATCCTCAAGGGAGTCCTCGGTTTGGTTCCTGAAAAATAACTACCACTGCCATAAAAACCCAGAAAAATGAAAACCCACTAGTATAATAAAAATGGCATTCATGAAGAGAAAACAAACAAACAAAAATGCTATCCGCAACCTAAGGAACCAACAAACACAGAAACCAAACTGTAAATCAGAAAGCAAGGAACAAAAGACACCTAAGACAACCAAACAACCAATAAAATGCTAGGAATAAATCAACACCTTTCAATAACAACTCTTAGTGTAAAAGGCTTAAATTCCCCAATCAAAAGACACAGACTGGCTGAATGGATCAAAAAGGAGGACCCAACTATATGCTGCCTACAAGAGACCCACCTCACCCATAAAGATTCACACAGACTAAGAGTGAAAGGATGGAAAAAGATTTACCATGCAAACAGAAAAGAAAAACGAGCTGGAGTAGCTATTCTTATATCTGACAAAATAGACTTTAAACTAAAAACCATAAAAAGAGACAATGAGGGACACTACTTAATGATAAAAGGACTGATCCATCAAGAAGACATAACAATCATAAATATGTACGCACCCAATGTTGGAGCAGCCAGATTTATAAAACAAACTCTATTAGACCTAAAGAAGGAAATAGACACTAATACCATAATAGCAGGGGACCTGAACACCCCACTGTCAATATTAGACAGATCATCGAGGCAAAGAATCACTAGAGAAACACAAGATCTAAACAAGACTCTAGGCCAATTGGAATTGGCAGATATCTACAGAACATTCCGTCCAACAACCTCAGAATATTCATTCTTCTCATCAGCACATGGATCATTCTCCAGGATAGATCACATATTAGGTCACAAATCAAGTCTCAATAAATTCAAAAAAATTGGAATTATCCCATGTATTTTCTCAGACCACAATGGATTAAAACTAGAAATTAATAACAAACGAAACTCTGGAAACTATACAAACACATGGAAATTAAACAGCATTCTACTTAATGACATATGGGTCCAAGAAGAAATCAAGCAGGAAATCAAAAAAATTCTTGAAACTAATGAAAATAATGATACATCATACCAAAACCTGTGGGATACTGCAAAAGCAGTATTAAAGAGAAAATTTATTGCATTAAATGCTCACCTGAGAAGAATGGAAAGATGGCAAGGGAACAAGCTAACACTTCACCTTAAAGAACTAGAAAAACAAGAACAATCCAAACCTAAAGTTAGCAGACGGAAAGAAATCATTAAGATCAGAGCAGAACTGAATGAAATTGAAACCCAAAAAACAATACAAAAGATCAATGAATCAAAAAGTTGATTTTTTGAAAAGTTAAATAAAATTGACAAACCATAAGCATGGCTAACAAAAAAAAGAGGAGAGAAGACTCAAATAACAAAAATTGGAAATGAAAAAGGCGATATTACAACTGATTCATCTGAAATACAAGGAATCATTTGAGACTACTATAAACAACTATACGCCAACAAATTTGAAAATCTGGAGGAAATGGATAAATTTCTGGACACACACAAGCTCCCAAAACTGAACCATGAAGACGTAGAAAATTTGAACAGACCAATAACAATAAAGGAGATTGAAGCTGTTATCAGAAGGCTCCCAACAAAGAAAAGCCCAGGACCAGATGGATTCACAGCAGAATTTTACCAAACATTCAAAGAGGAATTGACACCGATTCTTTACAAACTATTCCAAAAGATTGAAACAGACGCAAATCTCCCAAACTCATTCTTTGAAGCAAACATCATCCTGATACCAAACTCAGGTAAAGATATAACCAAAAAAGAAAACTACAGGCCGATATCCTTGATGAATATAGATGCAAAAATCCTCACTAAAATACTAGCAAACAGAATAGAGCAACACACACGTAAAATTATTCACCATGATCAAGTGGGATTCATCCCAGGGATGCAAGGTTGGTTCAACATACGCAAATCAATAAATGTGATACACCATATTAATAAACTCAAACACAAGGACCATATGATCATCTCTATAGATGCTGAAAAAGCATTTGATAAAATTCAGCACTCATTCATGACAAAGACCCTCTATAAGTTAGGTATAGAGGGAAAGTATCTCAAAATAATTAAAGCCATATATGACAAACCCACTGCCAATATCATCCTGAATGGGGAAAAGCTGAAAGCTTTCCCTTTAAGAACAGGAACTAGACAAGGATGCCCACTCTCACCACTCCTATTCAACAGTGTTGAAGTACTAGCCAGAGCAATCAGAGAAGAGAAGGAAATAAAGGGCATCCAGATTGGAAAAGGTGAAGTCAAACTGTCCCTGTTTGCAGATGACACGATCCTATATATCGAACAGCCTAAAACCTCTACAAAAAAACTGTTGGAATTGATAAATGATTTCAGCACAGTAGCAGGATACAAAATCAACACACTAAAATCAGTAGCATTTCTTTTCTCCAATAGTGAACATGCAGAAAGAGAAATCAAGAAAGCCTGCCCATTTACAATAGCCACCAAAAAAATAAAACACTTAGGAATTGAGTTAACCAAGGAGGTGAAAAATCTCTATAATGAGAATTACAAACAACTGCTGAGAGAAATTAGAGAGGATACAAGAAGATGGAAAGATATCCCATGCTCTTGGATTAGAAGAATCAACATAGTGAAAATGTCCATACTACCCAAAGTGATATACAAATTCAATGCAATCCCCATCAAAATTCCAAAGACATTTTTCTCGGAAATGGAAAGAACTATCCAGACATTTATATGGAATAATAAAAGACCACACATAGCCAAAGCAATGCTGAGCAAAAAAAATACAGCTGGAGGCATAACACTACCTGACTTTAAGCTATACTACAAAGCTATAATAACCAAAACAGTATGGTACTGGCATAAAAACAGACACACTGATCAATGGAATAGAATAGAGAACCCAGAAATCAACCCACACACTTACTGCCAGCTGATCTTTGACAAAGGCACCAAGCCTATTCACTGGGGAAGGGACTGCCTCTTCAGCAAATGGTGCTGGGATAACTGGATATCCATATGCAGGAGAATGAAACTAGACCCATACCTCTCACCGTATACTAAAATCAACTCAAAATGGATTAAGGATTTAACTATACACCCTGAAACAATAAAACTTCTTAAAGAAAACATAGGAGAAACACTTCAGGAAATAGGACTGGACACAGACTTCATGAATACGACCCCAAAAGCACGGGCAACCAAAGGAAAAATAAACAAATGGGATTATATCAAACTAAAAAGCTTCTGCACAGCAAAAGAAACAAGTAACAGAGTTAAAAGACAACCAACAGAGTGGGAGAAAATATTTGCAAAATATACATCTGACAAAGGATTAATATCCAGAATGTATAAGGAACTCAAATAACTTTACAAGGAAAAACAAGCAACCCAATTAAAAAATGGGCAAAAGAGCTAAGTAGGCATTTCTCTAAGGAAGATATACAAATGGCCAACAGACATATGAAAAAATGCTCAACATCACTCAGCATCCGGGAAATGCAAATTAAAACCACACTGAGATACCATCTAACCCCAGTTAGGATGGCTAAAATCCAAAAGACTCTGAACGATAAATGCTGGCGAGGTTGCAGAGAAAAAGGAACTCTCATACATTGTTGGTGGGACTGCAAAATGGTGCAGCCTCTATGGAAAATGGTATGGAGGTTCCTCAAACAATTGCAGATAGATCTACCATATGACCCAGCTATCCCACTGTTGGGAATATACCCAGAGGAATGAAAATCATCAAGTCGAAGGTATACCTGCTCCCCAATGTTCATCGCAGCACTCTTTACAATAGCCAAGAGTTGGAACCAGCCCAAATGTCCATCATCGGATGAGTGGATATGGAAAATGTGGTACATCTACACAATGGAATACTACTCAGCTACAAAAACGAATGAAATACTGCCATTTGCAACAACATGGATGGACCTTGAGAGAATTATATTAAGTGAAACGAGACAGGCACAGAAAGAGCAAGACCACATCTTCTCACTTATTGGTGGGAGCTAAAAATTAATATATAAATTCACACACACAAAAAAAAAATAAAACCTGGGGGGTGGAAGAAGACATAACAACTACAATTACTTGAAGTTGATTCAACAAGCCAACAGAAAGGACATTGTTGGGAGGGAGGGAGGAGAGGGAGGAGGGAGGGAGGTTTTGGTAAGGGCAACAATAATCAACCACAATGTATATTGACAAAATAAAATTTAAAAAAAAAACGATGTAAGTACCCAAGAACATCTGATAAACCTTCATTATGGATGTGATTTTAATTAAGGGCTTAAGAGTACTTGATTAAATACGTTCATAACTGATAAATAAATAAATAAATAAATAAAAATAAAAGAATAGTTCAACATATGCAAGTCAATGTGATAAACCACATCAACAAAATCAAAGACAAAATCCGTATGATTATCTCAATAGATGCTGAAAAAGCATTTGTCAAAATTTGACATTCATTCATGATAAAGACTCTCGACAAATTAGTTATAGAAAAAAAAGTATCTCAACACAGTTAAAGCCATATGTGGCAAAAGTACTGTCAATATCATCCTGAATGGGGAAAAGTTGAAAGCTTTTCCTTTAAGAACAGGAACAAGACAAGGATGCCCACTCTTGCAACTCCTATTCAACATAATATTGGAAGTACTAGACACAGCAATCTGGGAAGAGAAGGAAATAAAGGGCATCCAGATTGGAAAAGATTAAGTCAAATTGTCCCTGTTTTCAGATGATATATAGAGCAGCCTAAAGACTCTACAAAAAAATTCTTAATGATTTCAGCAAAGCTGCAGGATACAAAATCAACATGTAAAAATCAGTAGCATTTTTATACTCTGACAATGAACCAGCAGAAAAATAAATCAAGAAAGTTAACTCATTTACAATAGTCACCAAAAAAATTAAATATCTAGGAATAAAGTTTACCAAGGATGTGAAAAGTCTCTACAACAAGAACCACAAATCACTATTGAGAGAAATTAAAGAGGACACAGAAGATGGAAAGATATCTCATGCTCTTGGATAGGAAGAATTAACACTGTGAAAATGTCAGTGCTCCACAAAGTGATCTACAGATTCAGCACAATTTCCATCAGGGGCCTCAGCCACATCCCCCCAATGACCACACCCAGCCCAGAGTTGACCACTGAGCTGCCACCAGAAACACCCTGGGCTCCCCAGCTGGGGCAGTGGGGGACCAAGGGCTTCAGCCACACACCCCTGACATCTGCACCCAGGCCACTAATAATCGAGCCACCACTGGAAGCCCCCTGGTCTCCCCTACCGGAATGAGGGGGGTGCCACAGGCCTGGACCACACCCCCCTTCCTCCTCCTCCCACCCTGTTTCTCTCCCCATTCCCCTCTCCCCTCCCCCACAACTGCTCCACAATAACATCTTAGAAGAAGGCACAGAGCTGGGGGGAGCTGAACCCTGCCACAACTAGGCAAGCTTCTGCCACCACCACAGGGCCCCACTCGGGACCTGAGGGATGGAGCCAGGAGAAGTCAAACTCAGCCACAACTATGCAAACTGCCACCACTGTCATAGGCTCTACCGGTGTCCAGAGGAATGGAGCTGGGGGAAGCTAAATCCAGCCCCATCCAGGTAAAGAGCACACCAAAAACACCATTTCCATACGGATAGCCTGCCATAACCATCACAATTGCCATGGCTGTCACAAAAGTAGCTAGTTTCTATAGCAGCAGTCACAGCCACTGTGCAGATGGCATGCCAGACTCTCAGCTGCATTGATACAAGGCAAGGCACCAGTAGAGACCAAAAAAAAAAAAAAATAGTGGTCCTCCCTCTCCACAAAGCACACTCCATAGTAATAGAAGCAGCATCTGCTTTATGATAATAGGGGAGGACTTTTGATCACACCTGTCTCATTACTGGACAGATCATCTAGGCAACAAACCAACAGAGGAACAGTTTATCTATCAGATGGAGAGAACAAATCTATGGTTATTAGAGGGGGGAGGGGAAGGGGAAGGAGGACCACTCACTAAACTTTAATATAGGTCAAGAAAACACCAAAACTGAAACAGAAAGACACAATAAGTGGGTAAAAGCCTGTGTATCCAAAACCTGTTGGACAATATCAAATGGCTGAACATACACATAACTGGAATCACAGAAGGGGAAGAAAGAGAACATAGGGGAAGAAAGAGAACATATCAGAAGAAATATTTGAAAAGATAATGACCAAGAATTTTTCCAAAATTATGAAAGACACCAAACAATAGATCCAGAAGTTTGGAGAACTCCAAACAGGATAAAATTAACACACACACACACACAAACACACCCCTCATCTAACTGCTGATAACCAACAATAAAGAGAAAATCTTGAAGACGGCCAGAAAAAATTACATACAAAGAAACAAAGATAAGAATTATAGCAGTCAGAAACTATGCAATTCAGAAGACAATAGAGTGACATCTTGAAAGTACCAAAAGAACAAAAACTATCATACCAGAATTCTATACCCAGTGAAAATGCCATTCAAAAATCAAGGTTAAATAAAGACTTCAGAAAAACAAAGCTGAAAGAATTAATTGCCAGCAGATATACAGTACAAGACATGTTGAAGTTCTTCAGGCAAAGGGAATATGACACCAGACAAAAACTTCAATCTACACAAATACTTGAAGATATAGTCCTGCCACATAAGTAAGCACTAAGTTATGACATCATAACTTATTAGTAATGGAAGTTAGCAATGCATGACCGCTGTATGCAGTAGTCAGAGAAAACATCATGAAGATATTACAATCTGAACTAAACAGAGGAGAGAGATAGGATGAGCTAATTAATGTGTGTTACCGTGACCATAGCCTCTTTAGAAGGAAATTGCCAAGCCTGTACTGGTAAGTGCCTTGTGTATAGTGACCGTGTTTTGAATCAGGAGACTTCACCCTCCTCTTTATTCCCACCCCCATCCATCTACAGGAATACACACAACTGACTGGGCCAGGACCACGCACCTTACTCAATCTATAGGCTGGACAGAAGTCACAGAATTCTTCACAATCATGTATGTGGGTAATTTCTTTGGATTACCAGATTTGTTATCTCAGGAATATGAGCTAGAAAATCGGGGACATAGTTGACCCTATAGGCATCCGAAGCTCAGAGTTTTGCAGGGAGAAGGGAGTAATCACATGTCATAAGGCAAAAGAAGACATGATCAAGCAAAATCCATGCATCAGGGAGAAAAGTTATTTACAGAACTGAGGGTGGAATTGGTGGCAAGATCTACAAAACAGTGATAAATAAAAGTCGAATCACCATGTCGGTGAATTATCAATAAGTTTTAGGTTCTGAAGTCAAAAAGATGACCCTAGACTGCATGAAAAACTGAATTTCCAGATCACAATTTTGCTCTCCACGAGATCAATTACATGAGAATTCTTATTGTTCCAGTGAAATAGGTAGGGCCTACTTCGGATCTTTGTACTGCCTTCTCTTTTGCCACCTACCAGACTTTTTGGTCCACAGTGCATTCCAGCCTGGAAGTATGAATCCTAATTTATTTGAAACATAGTGTGACTTAGTGTATTAGTTTCCTAGGGCTACTGTTACAAATTACCACAAACTTCAGGGTGTAAAACAACAGAAATTTATTCTCTTACAGTTCCAAAGGACAGAAGTTCAAAATCAAGATATCAGCAGAGTTAGTTCCCTCTGGAGGCTCTAAGGGAGAATCCATTCCAGGCCTCCTATCTACTGGTGGCTGTCAGCAATTCTGGGCATTCCTTGGCTTGTGGAGGCATCATTCCAATATCCACCTCCATCTTCCCATCACCTTCTCTTCTATGTGTCTTTTTGTGTGTAGTGCTTTTTTTAATCAACATATATTGATTGTACATATTTATGTGGAATAGAATTATATTTCAACACGTGTATACAATATGTGATGGTCAAATCAGGTTAGTTAGCATGTTAATCATCACAAAACATTATCATTTCTGTATGATGAGAACACTTGAGCTCCTCTCTTCTAACACTTGAAAACACAGTAAATTATTTTTAATTATAGACACCCAGCATTAGTGTACACCACTAGAACTTACTTTTCCTATCTAGCTGTAATTCTGTAACCATTAACCAACTGCTCCCTATATCGCCTCCCCTTCCTAGCTTCTAGTAACCAGAATTCTACTTACTCTCTACTTCTAAAAGTTCAGCTTATTTGTTTTCTTAGTTCTCACATATGAGTAAAATCATGTAATATTTATCTTTTTGTGCCTGGCTTATTTCAAATATCTTCCAGCTTCAAATGATAGAATTTCATTCTTTTTCATGGCTGAGTAGTATTCCGTTGTGTATTTATACATTTTCTTTATCCATTCATGTTGATGGACACCTATGTTGATTCCATGTCTTGGCTATTGTGAATAGTGCTGAAATAAATATAGGCATGCAGATACCCCTGCAGTATGCTAATTTCTTTTCCTTTGGATAAATACCCAGCAGTAGAATTGCTGGATCATATGGTACTTCTTTTCAGTTTTTTGAGGAAGCTCCTCACTGTTTTCCATAATGGCCGTACTAATTTACATTCCCACCAACAGTGTGTAAGAGTTCTCCTTTCTCTACATCCTCACAATATTTATTATTTTTTGTCATTCTGACAATAGCCATTCTAACTGGGGTGAGAGGATATCTCAATATGGTTTTGATTTGCATTTCCCTGATGACTAGTGATGCTGAGCATCTTTTCATATACCTGTTGGCTATTTGCATGTCTTCTTTTGAGAAATGTCTGTTCACATCATTTGCCCATATTTTAGATTATTTGTCTTTTTGCTATTGAGTTGTTGAAGTTCTTTGTCTATTCTGAATATTTATCCCTTGTTGGATGAATAGTTTGCAAATATTTTTCCCATTTTGCTGCTTGCCTCTTCATTCTGTTGATTGTTTCTTTTGCTGTGTAGAACCTTTTTCATTTGGTGCAATCCTATATGTCTATTTTTGCTTTTCTTGCTTGTCCTTTAGAAGTCTTCTCCATAAAATTTTTGCCCAGAACAATATCTTTGAGTGTTTCCCCTATGTTTTCTTCTAATAGTTTTACAGTTTCAGGTCTTAAACTTAAGTCTTTAATCCATTTTGAGTTGATTTTGATATATTGTGAAGCACAGGGGTCTAGTTTCTTTCTTCTGCATATGGATATCCAGTTTTCCCAGCAGTATTTATTGAAGAGCTTGCCCTTTCCTCAATGAATGTTCTTGGAACATTTGTTGAAATGAGTTGGCTGTAGATACATGGATTTATTTCTGGGATCTCCATTCTGTTCTATTGATCCATGTCCCTGTTTTTATGCTAGTACTATGCTGTTTTGATTACTATAGCTTTGTAGTATATTTTGAAGTCAGATAGTGTAATGCCTCCAACTTTGTTTTTTTTGTTCAGGATTGCTTTGGCTATTCAGAGTCTTTTGTGGTTTCGTATGAATGTTAGGACTTTTTTTTTTTTATTTCTGTGAAGAATGTCATTTGTATTTTGATAGTGATTACATTGAATATGTAGTTCATATTAAGCAGTATGGTCATTATGACAATATTAATTCTTCCAATAAATGAACATGGAATGTTTTTCCATTTTTTTGTGTGTCCTCTTTAATTTCTTTCATCAGTGTTTTGTAGTTTTCATTGTAGAGGTCTTTCACCTCCTTGATTAAACTCCTAGGATTTTGTTTTGTTTTGTTTTGGGGGGATTTGAGGGGATAGCTATTGTAAGTGGAATTGCTTTCTTGATTTCTTTTCAGCTAGTTTGCTGTTGATGTATAGAAATACTGCTGACTTTTGTATGTTGATTTTGTATCATACAACTTTACTGAATTCATTTATCAGTTCTAAGAGGTTTGGGGTGGAGTTTTTAGGTTTTTCTATATATGAGATCATGTTGTTTGTAAACAGGGACAATTTGACTTTCTCTTTTCTAATCTGTATGCCCTTTCTTTCTTTCCTTATCTAATTGCTCTGGCTAGAACTTCCAGAACTATGTTAAATAGGAGTGGTAAGAGTGGGCATCCTTGTCTTGTTCCTGTTCTTAGACGAAAAGATTTCAACCTTTCTCCACTCAGTTTGATGTTAGCTGTGGATTTGTCATATATGGCCTTTATTATTTTGAGATATTTTCCTTCTTCATGTAATATGTTGAGAGTTTTCATCATGAATTGATGTTGAATTTTTATCAAATGCTATTTCTGCATCTATTGAGATAATAATATGGTTTTTGTCCTTCATTTTGTGAATGTGGTGCATCACATTTATTGATTTGTGTATGTTGAACTATCCCTCCATCCCTGGGATAAATCCCACTTGATCATGGTGTATAATCTTTTTGATGTAATGTTGAATTCAGTTTCCTAGTATTTTGTTCAGAGTTTTTGCATCTATGGTCATCAGGGATATTGGCTAGTAGTCCTTGTCTGATTTTGGTATTAGGGTGGTGCTGGGCTCATAGAGTGAGTTTGGAAGAATACCTTCTGCTTTGATTTTTTGGAGTCATTTGAGAAAAATTGGTATTCATTCTTCTTTAATAGTTTGGTGAATTCAGCATGAAGCCATCCAGTCCTTGGCTTTTCCTTAATGGGAGACTGCTGATTACTGATTCAATCTCGTTTGTTATTGATCTGTTCAGGTTTTCTGTTTCTTCTTGGTTCAGTCTTGGTAGGTTGTAAGTGTCCAGAAATTATCCATTTCCTCTAGTTTTCCAATTTGTTGGCATATAGTTGCGTATAGTAGTCTCTAATGATTCTTTGTATTTCTGTGATATCAGTTGTAATGTCTCCTTTTTCACTTCTGATTTTCATTATTTAGGTTTTTTCTCTTTTTTTCTTAGTCTAGCTAATGATTTGTCAATTTTATCTTTTAAAAAAAACAACTTTTCATTTTGTTGATCTTCTGTATCTTTTTGTCTCTATTTTATTTAGCTCTGCCCTGATCACTATTATTTCTTTTCATCTACTACTTTGGGGATTGGATTGTTCTTGTTTTCTTTCTAGTTCCTTGCAGTGTAATGTTAGGTTGTTTATTTGAAATCTTTCTACTTTTATTTTTTGTAAGCACTTACTGCAATAAACTTTCCTCTTAGTACTGCTTTTGCAGTATCCCATAGTTTTGGTATGTTGTGCTTCTATTTTCTTTTGTTTCAAGAATTTTTTTTATTTCCTGCTTAATTTCTTTGTTTTGCTTTGTTTTGTTTTTTTGATGACTGGCCAGTACGAGGATCAAACCCTTGACCTTGGTGTTATCAGCATCACACTTTAACCAACTGAGGTAACTGGTCAGCCCTACTGCTTAATTTGTTCTTTGACCCATTGGTTATTCAGGAGCATGTTGTTTAATTTCTACGTATTTGTATAGTTTCCAAGGTTTCACTTGTAATTGATTTCTAGTTTTATTTAATTGTGGTATGAAAAGATACTTGATATGATTTCAATACTCTTAATATGTTGAGACTTGATTTGTAGCTAACATGTGGTCCACCCTGGAGAATAATCCATGTGCTGATTAGAAAAATGTGTATTCTGTAGTTGTTGGATGAAATGTTCTGTAAATGTCTATCAAGCCCATTTGGACTACAGTGCAGTTTAAATCCAATGATTCTTTGTTGAGTTTTTTTTGGGGGGAGGGGGTCTAGCTAATCTGTCCAGTGCTGAGAGAGAGGTGTCGAAGTCTCCAACTATTATTGTATTGGGGTCTCCCTTTCCTTTTAGATCCAATAATATTTGCTTTATATGTCTGGATGCTCCAATGTTGGGTGCATATATGTTTACAATTGTAATAGCCTCTTGCTTCATTGATCCATTTATCTGTATATAATGCCCTTCTTTGTCTCTTTTTATAGGTTTTGGTTCAAAGTCTATTTTATCCAATATAACTATAGCTACTCCGGCTCATTTTTGGTTTTCATTTTCATAGAATTTGTTTTTTCATCCCTTCACTATTAGTCTATGTGTTTCTTTACAGGTAAAGTGAGTTTCTTTTAAGCAACACACTTTTGAGTCTTGCTTTTTGATTCATTCATTATATCTGTCCAATGGGGAATTTAATCCATTTGCATTCAAAGTTGTTACTAAAAGGTGTTGCCTTACTCCTGACATTTTGATAATTGTTTTATATTTGTTTTATATATCCTTTGTTCTTGTCTTTCTCTTTTATTGTTTGTCTTTGCTAGTTGGTGGATTTTTGTAACAATGAAATATAATTTCTCTCTCTTTCTCATTTGCACATCTCTACCAGTGGGTTTTATTCTTTTATGTGTTATCATAATGGTAGTTATAATCCTCTTGCTTCCCATTGTAGAACTCCCTTAAGGATTTCTTGTAGAGCCAGTCTAGTGACAATGAATTCCTTAGTTTTTGTTTGTCAGGGAAAGACACTATTTCTTCTTATTTTAGAAGGATAGCTTTTCTGAGTATAGTATTCTTGGCTGGAAGTGTTTTACTTTCAATACTTTGAATATATCATTCTACTCTCTCCTGGCTTGTAAGGTTTCTGCTAAGAAATCTGCTGTTATTCTGATGGGGATTCCCTTATAGATAACTTGATGCTGTTCTCTTGCTGTTTTTGGAATTCTCTCTTTGCTTTTGACTTTTGCAATTTGACTGCAATGTGTATTGCAGAGGACCTTTTTGGGTTTAATCTGTTCAAGGATCTTTGAGCCTCTTGGATGTGGAAATCCATATCTCTCCTAAAACTTGGGAAGTTTTCAGCTATTATTTCATTAAATAGATTCTTGATGCCTTTTCCCTTCTCTTCCTTTTCTGGAGCACCCATAAATGGTGAATATTTATATGCACAAATATTTATATGCTTAAAGTTGTCCCATACATCTCATAGGCTTTCTGCATTCTTTTGTTAATTCTTTTTTTCATTATTATTATCCTTTTTTTTTTTTTTTTTTTTTTTTTGGTCTGTCTGCGTTATTTGAAAAGCGGTGACTTCAAGTCCAGAAACTCTTTCTTCTGCTTGATCTACCCTGTTGCTTAAGCTCTCAGTTTTACTTTGCATTTCATTTAATGAATTTTTTCATTTTAAGATTTCTACTTGGTTCGTTTTTTTAACATCTTTCTCTTTGCTGAATTTTCCTTTCAGATTATAAATTGCTTTTCTGATTTTATCATGTTGTCTATCTGTATTTTCTTGCATCTTATCAAGTGTCCTTAAGATTATTTGATATTTCTTTTCAGGCATAAATTTCATAGATTTCCTTTTCTTTGGGATCTGGTACTGGGGAATTATTGTATTCCTTAGGAGGTGTCATATTTTCTTGTTTTTTCATGTTTCTCATGTTTACACATTGATGTCTGGGCACATGGTAGAATGGTTGCCACTTCTAAATTTCTGAAGTAGCTTTTGAAAGGAGATACTCTTTCCTGTAGATGTGTTCTACAGCATCTGTTGGGTAGGGTGCTTTAGGTTTGGTTCTGGGTGGTGCAGTAGTGTAATCTGTATATAATTTCTTCAACTCTATTCAATTACAGAGTTTTCTGTGTGTGGCTCTATGACCCAGGCACTGGGACACTCAGCTGCTCCTTGCTAGAGTGGATGACACTGGGCAAGGTTTTGGGAGCTGCAGGCAGGACCTCGAGTTTCTGGGAGATGCACTGGTGCACTTAGTACTTCCTCAGCTAAAGTGAGCAACCCTGGATGCCTTCACTGGTATGGTGGGTGAGATCTTGCACCCTTGGAAGAAGTGTTGGTATGCTTTTCAGCTGGAGTAGGAGATGCTGGGTGGGCTGATCAATGCAGTGGCCTGAATCCTGCACCCCTAAGAGAGGCACTGGAGTGTTCTGAAACTTCTCAGCTAAAATGGGAAACTCTAAGTGGGATTTCCAGGGCTGTAGCCAGAACCTTGAACTTTAAGACAGATGCTGAGGTGCTCAGCAGCTCCTCAGCTGAAGTGGGCTACTATAAGTGGGGTCACTGGGGCTTTGAGTGGGACCCTGCACCCCCAGTAGAGGCACTTGGGAACTCTGCAGCTCCTCAGCAGGAATTGGTGACACTTGGTAGGGTCAGTGGGGCTGCTGTCAGTATCTCAAACTCTCAAAAGAAACACTGGGGCACTCTGCAACTCCTCATCTAGAGTGGACCAATCCAGGTGACATCACTGAGGTTGCGGGTGGTCCAGGGTGGTACCATCAGCCCCCAAGAGAGATGTTGGGGTGCTCTGCAGCTCCTCAGCTAAAGTAGGTGGCACTGGAAAGGTTCACTGGAGCCACAGTGGAAACCCAAACTCCCAGTAGAGGTGCATGGGCACTCCACTGAAGAGAGCAGGGCCACAGGTTGTGGCAGAAGGCCCTGATCAGTTGGGTCTCAGACTCCAGAAAGTGCAAGCCCTGGCTCCCTCTATCTTAGGAGTGGCCTCTGCACTGTGCTAGACTACTTGCTCCCAGTGCAGGCTGCAGCTTGGGTTCAGGTGCTAAATTCACAGTGTGATGAGGAAGCCTTAGGAATGTGGAGATGCTAGGACTATTGGGCCCCAGCACAAAATGTTTTCTGGTGTTGGTTCCAATCCTGAGATGGCAACATGCTATGGCAGCTTGGGACTCAGAGAATAAGGGCCTCAGAATGAATTTCCTCTCTGGAATAATGCAGTCATGTGGGCTCCAAGCAGCTCCCTACACTGGGTTCACGGCCTGCAATGGCTCTCTTGTAGCTTGGATTGCAGGCATTTGTGGTGGGAGTGCAGACCATCAGTGATTTTTTTTTATTACCTTTTTCCTGCAGCAAAGAGTATCTCCTGGCTCTGAGCCAATCTGGGTTGGGTGTTTCACATGTCTTTCTATGTTGCCATCTTGAGTTCTGAGGTTTAGGGGTTCTTCTTCATCATTTTGCTGAATTCTAGTGTTTCCTCTTAGATACTCTGTCCCACATGTGATTATCTATTTGTTGCTTTGGACTTTTTTGTGTCAGAGATGAGAACTGAGCACCTCTATTCAAGCATCTTGAACCTCCCCTCCCATTCTTCTATGTGTTTTCTCCTCCCTTTTTTCTCTTCTCATCATTGGATTTAGGGCCCAGCCTATTCCAGGATGATCTCTTCTTTAGATCCTGAACTTAATTATATCTGCAAAGACCCTTTTCCCAAATAACATCACATTCACAGGTTCTGGGTGTACATCTTGGGTGCAGAAGGGGGAGGAGAGACAACATTCAACCCATTACATGGAGCATTGCAGTATCTAACTAGGAATCAGAAAATTTGGATCATAGTCCCTTTTCCATGGTTTACTTGCTGTGTGTGGCTTTCAGCAAGTTGGTTAACCTCCATGAGTTTCAGTTCACTTATCTGAAAATTGGAATGATAAATATTTGTCCTACCTGCTTCTATATGAAGTAGCCTGCACATGGTACTCTTTAAATAAATGCTAATGAATAAATTAATAACTTAGTGAATGAACAAATGGATTCATCTGAAGGTGTTCAGTACATCATTATCAAATCAGATCTGAAACTCAGGAGAGACATTGGAGCTGAACATTTAGACTTGGAAGCCCTCAGCATACAGGTAGGAACAGATGAGGTCAACTAGAGAGAAAGACAACAGAGAGAGAAAGTTTGTAGACACAGCCCTAGGAAAGTCTTACATTTAAGAATTGGACATTTAAGAGGAATGGATATTGAAAGAGAAGGAAAAGTAGGAGCAAAGGGGCTAAGAAATACAGAATTAACCAACACATTCAAGGACAGAGAAGAGTACCTTGTGGCCGGGAGGGCTGTGGGGGTTGTAGTGGGATACTGAAACACGAGGAAGAGGGTTGCTGAGCAAATAGAAAACAAATCTTGTGAAGCACGTGTATTAGCACTAGAAGAAATAATCATTTTTCTAGGGGTTTTCTCTCAGTTAGAATTCAACATCCAATCAAAGACATTCTGGTCAGATCTAAAGAGAGCAAATATCTTTTTTTCAAGTTGTATTTTGTCCTGACTGTGTAATTAGGAAGCACAACAGGGATGCCAATAAAAGAGGTCCCTGTTCGCTCATGTCTAACATCAACAATCAATTGTTTCCATTCTCTCCTCTCCTTCATTCTCCAAAAGGAGAGTCAATCCTAGCACATGCCATCTCCACCAAACCCTTACCGTTTCCTTCTCTGAATATCCACACATCCTGTATGTCTACCCCCAAATGCCACCATGATACACAGTCAACTGGATAACAGGCACCCACATTTCAAGAAATGTGATTGATTCAAGGCAAATAATACAGTCAGAGATGAATTTCTCTACAAACCACTGAGTCAGTTACACAAAATTCCTATTTGTATTAAATAATGTCACAAAAACAGCAGGCTTCATAATCTACAAATTTTTGTCAATAATGGTCCCATGCATTAGGTGCCTCAAGTCCTACAAAACTAACACAAATCACTGTGAGAGTTCAGAAAACTTACTAAAGGTACTCAACCAATGCGTGACAGATAAAGATTTGAACACAGGTACTCTGACTTCAAGTCTCATGCTCTTTTCTATTACTTGATTCTAGAAAGTTGAATTCTAGTTGGGAAGGCAAAACTAATAGGCATGAAACAATCAAGAGCCAAGCTGTGTGGTGAGTTTATAAGTTCATTACAAGGGATAGATTAACATGCACTAGACGATTTAAAGGAAAAGATTTTGGGAATACTTTTTTCACATGAACTCCATGGAAGTCCAAGACGTAAAACAGATGTATGTGAAGCTGTTCTGATTGGAGCTAGAGTAGGGTTCTCCAAGAGCCCCTTTCCCACTCTTTGCAATTAATTTTCCTTAGTGGCTCGTCAGAAATCCTGGGGCTCTGCTGATCAATTAGAAACCACTGGGCTAAATCAGTCATTCTCGGAGTATAGTCCCTGGACCAGCAGCATCAGCATTACCTGGTAATGTCTTACAAATGTGAATTATTTTGCCCAGACCAAGACTCATTGAATCAAAAATTCTGAAGGTGTGGCTTAGCAAACTGTGTTTTAACATGTTCCAGGTGATTCTGATGAGAAAGTGTAGGCTACTTCATCTCCATAAAGTAGGAGGGGAGATCACCTACTTTCAAGGAAAATTTGAGATTAGGATTGGCGGCATTGAAGGGAGTAGAGAAGGTCTGGAACTGCCGCTAGGAGGCAGAGATAAAACAGCAGAGATAGAGGATGGGGATGAAGGAGCATGAAGTCTTCACCAAGGCTAGAAGGTGTCAACATGCACACCCAGTAATCACATCTGCCCCTAAACTCCCCCTGCAGTGCCTCATAATAGGACAGAAGAGAGTGAGCATTTCAGGTAATCTTGCATTCTGTGAAGAAAGTTTAATGAAAAGAGGGCCTAAGAAGCTGCATTGAAGTGATCTGGCCATAAAGAGACTAGAATCTTGATGAAGGAAATGAGTAGGCTGATGTGGGAGAATGGGAGAAGTGGGGATTAGGTGGCTTCACTAAGGTTATGGGAGTAGAGAATCTCCATGTTTGAGATCTCAGTGCTGACACAATTATATCAAATTACATAAAAGCCCAAGATTTGGCTCTATATCAAACTTCACTGTTGAATTTATATTTCTGAATGGACGAACTTGTATAGAAACAATTTCTGTGATATAATAAACCAAATAAAAGTTGTATTTTTTTCTACGTTCAAAAATATTCTAATTTCTTTCTATTTTATATGTTAGTGTTAAATTGTCTTCATCCTTCCTTGAAGAGAGTTATGCTTTTGTTGCTCTTTTTTTCATTGTGGTAAAACATACATAACTTTAAAGCAACCATTTTAACCATTGTTAAGTGTACAGTTCAGGTACACTTTTTTTAGTGCTAAAAATGTCATTCTTTGTAAAATAATAATAATAATGTACTGTCAGCTGGCCTTTGGCTCAGTTGGTTAGAGCACAGACTTATAAAACCAAGGTCACAGGTTTGGATCCCTGAACCTACCAGACACCGAATATATATATATATATGTGTGTGTGAGTGTGTGTGTGTAAATATGTACACTGTCACGGCGAGGGGAGTGTTTTCACTTGAAAAATTAAAAAGTTGGTGTGTTATTTGAGTCCCTAACTTTGTTTTAAAATGCTACTGGACTGAGAAATCCAGAAATCTAAAAACTACTGCCTTAAAGGAGAGCTGAGATTTAGAGGGGTAGAGAGTTCAGGGATGGAAAGAGGTAAAAACAAAGATAAAAAATGAGAAATGTGCAGAGCATTTTTAGGGGCATGTAGACCAGACTTGGTAAAACAAAGTGCTCTTGAAAAGGATCAGCTGGAATTAAGGTTCAGTTTTTAAAATATTTAGTGCCTGATGATATTCTGCTCATAGTAGAAACTCAATAAATATTTGTTAGTTCAGTGTAGTGAAAGTTTGAGTCAGATTCCGAAGAGCCAGAAAATAAAATTTCAACTTCACTTTATAGACCAGAGCTTCCCAACAGATGTGCTAAGAATGAGTAGCTAATGTGCTAAGCTATTGACCACACTTCAAGGGAGCCAGGCAGTAACCAGGGTATCTGGTCAGCTCCAGCCCAGGCGTAGTCTAGCGTGCTGTACAAATACAGTAGTCTCCCTTGTCAGCAGGATACATTCCAAGATCCCCAGTGGATGCCTGAAACCACAGATAGTAATGAACCCTATACACACTTTTTTCCTACACAGTAACAGGTAGGGAACGTACACGGCATGGATATGCTGCATGACGGGATGATTCACATCCCAGGTAGGACGAAGTGAGACAGTGTCAAATCTCATCACACTACTCAGAACAGCATGTGTATTCGTCCATTTCTGTTGCTTTTAACAAAATACTTGGAACTGGGTGATTTGTAAGAAAATGAAGTTTTCTGAAACTGCTTACAGTTCAGAAGCTGGGAAGTCCAAAGTCCAGGGAACTCATCTGGTGAGGACTTTGTCCTGGTGGTGACTACAACAATTCAGGTTATTATATTCAAAATGGCAGAGCAGAGAGAGAGAGACTCTCATCTGCTCTCCTTTTAAAGCCCTCAGACCCACATCCCTGACCACCATTATTAATCCATTCACTCCAGCATGATCCTACAATCTAATCACCTCTTCAAGGCCCCACGTTTCAATTACCATAATAGGATTTCCCACTCTCAACAGATAAAGTGGGAATTAAGCTTCTAATATATGAACTTTGGGGGACACAATTCAATCAATCCACAACAGCCAGTTTGAGCCTTGTTTTCTGTCACTTGCAACTGACAGATTGCTGGTACACAAAGTTAAAGTGATGCTTAGAATAAGAGAGAAGGAAGTGGGCATTTGTGGTAATTTAGCACTCTGAATAGAGAGCAGCTATTTAAAGGAAAAGAAAAGAGGGGTCTACTTGTATCAGCCAGCCAAATTTTTTTTTTAAAGGCAGGGCCTAAGAGGCTACATTGAAGTGACTAGCCATCAAGGTTCTGGGGTAGCATTGAGGTGGAAAAGGAAGGCTTGGCTCTGAGCTTCAATGTGAAAGAAGTCACACCAGAGTGATTTCTGTGGTGACCCCTACTTTGGTTCTCACTCCTGCCTTCTCCTTAGAGAAGGCCCCCACTCATCCCCAGAGGAATGATGCAACCAGTCACCAGATGGCAACTGGATATGTGATGAGAAAGTCAAGAAAAGGGAAACAGGTGCTTGTGCAGCTATCATGGATAAAAAATGTGGCGGGGAGGAGATTGTGAGAGAATTTTTTTTTTTTTTTAATTGTGGAAGAAAAAAGAGGACATGGAAAGAAACCCAGAGAATAGGAGGGCAGCATAACATAGTTGCTAGGAGTGCTAAGATAGTTGCTAAGAGTAAGCTAAGAAGTGGTTCCCTGGGACCAGATACCAGTTCCAAACTCGTGCATTACTTACTAGCCGCCTTAATTCACCTCTCTAAGCTTCCCTTAGAAAGGTCTGTAAGAGGGCCGAGCCCGTGGCGCACTCGGGAGAGTGCAGCGCTTGGGAGCGCAGCGACGCTCCCGCCGCGGGTTCGGATCCTATATAGGAATGGCCGGTGCACTCACTGGCTGAGTGCCGGTCACGAAAAAGACAAAAAAAAAAAAAAAAAAAAAAAAAAAAAAAAAAAAAAAGAAAGGTCTGTAAGGGCCGAGCCCGTGGCGCACTCGGTAGAGTGCTGCGCTGGGAGCGCCGCGGCGCTCCGCTGCGGGTTCGGATCCTATGCGGCGCTCCCGCCGCGGGTTCGGATCCTATATAGGAATAACCAGTGCACTCACTGGCTGAGTGCCGGTCATGAAAAAATGACAAAAAAAAAAAAAAAAAAAAGGTCTGTAAACGAGCGTAAAAGTGCCATCTTTGTAGAATAACTGTGAGTCTCCAAAAATGTAATACAGGGACGCCCCTAGCAGAATATCTGGGACCAGCAAGCATTCATCGTTTGTGATTATCTCATAAGAATAAGAACATGGACGCGCACAGGAGAACAGGAGGGGATGAAAGTGAAACACTGCCTTAGTGAGACCCTGATCCTGATCCTCCTCAGTAGCTAGTGAGTATTCACTTTGCACAGAAGTAGCGCTAAGGAAAATTTAAAAAAAAAAAAAAATCACACTTCCTCCAAAGAGATGGCTTTTGAGAAATACCAATAGCATTCACTTGATCCTCTGTGTTGTATTATTCTCTGACAGAGCCCCTTAGTGAACGTGTGTTGAACTGGACTGACAACACTTGCTAACTTTCAACGTGGGGCGGGGGCGGGGATCACTTAACCGAACGAAATATATAAACAAATCAAAATAACGCCGGAGCTTGATTTCACTTGGCAATGTGTGGCAATACTTGGTGCCAAATCAGGGTTCGCGGGGCCAACTGGGACAGCGCCCTGTCCTCACCCACAGGGCAGGGGCGAGGATGAGCCGGACGTGACCCCTGCTAGCGCTTTTGTCCAACCTCGAAGCCTTCGCCACAGGGGACCGCCAGGCACCCGGGCTGGGGTTGGGCGCGGAGCAAATCTGAGAAACAAAGGGAGATCAGGACGAAAGCCCTCGGGACCAGGAAGCAGAGATGGGATTCTGGTTTGCCAGTGGCACCTGGTGCCCGCTATGAATAAATAACAGGACTGCCTCACAGTTATAAGGTACTTTATTGATAATAAGTCATCTCCATAAGCCACTCTATTAGTGGCAACAACAAATAACAAAAGCCCCACGCCTGCATTATCTCCTTTAATCTTGCCAACATCCGCTAAGTGCGTCTTATCGCCGTTTAATAAGGACACTGTGGCTGCCAGAGGTAAAGTACTTGGGTCACAACGCAGGAGAGTCCAGACTCGACCCCACACTTTCAGACTCGGGCGGAGCGCTGAGACCCCTGCGAGCGGCAGAGCCGCCTGCCCCGCGGGGGGCGGACCGCGGGGGCGGGCCCCGAACGCAGGTGGCTGCGCCCCCACGAGGGGGCGGGCTCAGCCCGGAACCCGGCAGCCCGCCCACGACTCCACCTGCCCGAGAGCCCGCGCCGGTGCTGGCAGCCGAGGCGCTCCGCGGTCGCCTCTGCCTCGTCCCGAGCCCGGCGTCCCGCGCAGCCCGCCCGCCGTCCGCCCGGAGCCCGCCCCGCCGCCGCGCTGCACGCCCGGGGTGCGCCCTCTGCCCTCGCGGGGACAGAGGGCCCCGCCGCCGTCATGCTGCACGCCATCTACACCGCTCTGGTGGGGCTGCTGCTCCTGCCGCTGCTGGTGAACCTCTGCTGCCCCTACTTCTTCCAGGACATGGGCTACTTCCTGCGGTTGGCTGGCGTGGGCCGGCGGGTGCGCAGCTACGGGCGGCAGCGGCCGGTGCGCACCATCCTGCATGTCTTCCTGGAGAAAGCGCGCCAGACTCCGCACAAGCCTTTCCTGCTCTTCCGCGACGAGACGCTCACCTACGCGCAGGTGGACCGGCGCAGCAACCAGGTAGCGCGGGCGCTGCGCGACCACCTTGGCTTGCGCCAGGGAGACTGCGTGGCGATCTTTATGGGCAATGAACCTGCATACGTGTGGCTGTGGCTGGGGCTGCTCAAACTGGGATGTGCCATGGCGTGCCTCAATTATAACATCCGCGCAAAGTCCCTGTTGCACTGCTTCCAGTGCAGTGGGGCGAAGGTGCTGCTGGCCTCACCAGGTGAGTCCCGGGGACCGCCCCGCCTTGACACTGGGGCTCCTCCGTGCCTTGGCGAACCAGCCGAAGCGTGGCGTGGGGAGGTTTGAGAAACAGGTTCAGATCCGAACTGGACATGTAGAGGGAGGAGATGGCAATGGTTCCTTAAAACGCTAACTAATGATCATTAGAACCACCTGTTGTGAAGCTTCGTGCAGTGCACTGTGTTACGACTACATATACAGTGTTGTTTTTAATCCTCTCAACAAAGAGAGTTTACCACGGAACTTTTATAGATGAGACCACTGAGGCCTGGAGAGGTGAAGCCTCATGCCCCAGATCACAGAGCTGGAGGGCAGGGTAGTTAACCAGGGCTGTCTACCTCCAAAGTCCGAGCTCTTAACCAATACTTGCAACATTTACATTAAAATGCAGAGTGTCTTGAGTGCGCCCTCTGCCCTCGCGGGGATCCAGAGAGACTGTTCTCATCTCTACTACTGTATGATTAGCCATGTGATCATCGGAAAATCACTCCCCCTCTCTGTCTCCTGCTTTCCTCCTGTGTATTGACAGTCTTGAAGGCCTCTTCCTGCTCTCCTCTGGTGCTGTTAGCATCCCTGGTTTCTCACTGTGGAGAGGTGACCCCACCTGATCCCCAGGGAGATAACTTTGGGGATCTGCTACAGTGCCTTTGTAAGCCCCCGTTGCATGTATACCAATAGTGACCCCTTCAGTTCTGGGGTTACCACCTGCCACATTTCAACCAGACCTGAAATGGTAACTTCATCCTGAAGTGGTGACCAGGCCAGGAAGAAACCAAGAACCTGTTACCCACAGGGCTGATGGTTTTCTCCTCCCAGAGAGCTTGTTCCTGCACTTAAATAAGGACCAGGAATTGCTTCTCTCAATCAGTAACAAGAGGCCTAACCAGTAGTGGGCAGAAAGACATGTGTGACAGGTAGGGGCATAGGGAACCAAGGAGCGTCACCTTTCTGGAATACTTTTCTGTGCCAACCCCTATGCTGGATGCTTTTATTACCCAGAGAGATAACATATTACCCCTCCTGTCCCTTCCATCCCCATTATACAACTAAAGCTTAAAATTCCAACCTAGGTCTGTCCAGCTTCAAAGCCCATGCTCTTTCCTTTATCATGCTGTGATGTATAGTGTTAGTGCTAAGGGATCAAGCATCCATGTGCTCTACCCCTTCATTTCATACCTTAGGAAACTGAGGCAAGCTAAGCCAATTGCCTAGTGTCACAGAAATAAGAAATGTCAATTCACTTGTGAGAAACCAGAAAGTTTACACACGTTTCATGTGGCATAAAATAAATAATCCAAAAAAGATATAGGCCTTGTATAAAAGTTTAAAAGTAGAGAGACGAGTTTAAAGGCAGCTAAATTATCTGATGGAGCTGATCCTTTCAAGAAAATTATCAACTTTCTAGTTGCCTGGGAAAATAAACAACTTCACTACTTAGTAACTGGAAGACTCTCTTAAGCCTATCACTTTACCAGTTTACTTAGAGGAAAGTTATTAACACAGTGATCTTTGTACCACTTCAGGAGGCATATAAATACAATTTACCTCTTTAGTATCTCAGGCCCCCTGGGAGAGAGGTCATGGGGGTTGGAATTCTACTGACAAAGCAGTTTGGGATTAAATTACTATAACAGTTTGGTTCCATAGTATGGTCAAAAATACAACCAGGTTTCGCCTTTCTCACCCAGGCAACAGTCCTCTGCCATAGAGCACCGCGTTTACATGGAAGGTAAAGGTACTCTCTGGCAGTAAACTTACCTTGGAGAGAGGCTGCATATTTGAAAAACATTCAGTTTTTCCAAATCACTGAGATGCCTTTGCACACGATGCAGAATTACACACTGACCTGAAAAAGTTACTGCAAAACGAATAACACGGAGTCCAAAGTTGCATGTTTAGTAAATGTACCCATGTGAAAATGTGTTGAATAGACTGATTCTTAGAACTCTTTAGAGCTGGAAGGGATCTTAGAGATATTCTAATCTAACTTTAATGAATGTGTTATACTTCCAAAAAAAAAAAAGTTTAGAAAAGAAAGTTTAATGAGCATAAGAGTCACCTAGGAAGCTTATTTTTAAAAACATATTCCTGAGCCCCATTCCCAAAAACACTGATTCAGTAGGACTGTGGTAGTTCCCAGGAATGTGTATATTAAGCCCGACCCCACCCCCAGATGATTTTGAAGCAAATGGTCTGAAGACTAGGCTTTGACAAATGGTCTAGATTCTACTTGTTTTATAGCTGAACAAACAAAGGCCCAGAGGGGTGATATGAATTGCCCAGAGTCGTGTGGGTAGTTGGCAACAGAGAGGTGGGGACAGAACCTGGATTTTTTTCTCATTTCCAGGACATTTTATTCTATCACACCATCTGAACATGGTACATAAAGGTGAGTTTGATTGTGTACTTTGAATTCAGCTGCAGGGCTTGTGGGCTAATAAGAGCTTTTGACCTCCTCCTGTCTGTCAAATTCTGGAGTATATGTAAAAGAACAGCACCGTGGCATTTATCATGAGGATTGATCCAGTTATGAATTTTGGGGGCACTCTTCATAAAGCTTAACAAACCCTGTCAGAAATTTCAGTACCCAGTTATTCCTTCTGACTTTACTATACTTACAGAAAGTCAAGACTCATAAACACTACCTTGAATCAAACAGAAGCACTTGTCTCCCATAGAATGTGATTTTCTCTCTGTTGTGCATTACAGGATCCTTCCCCATGGCAGGGTATAATCTAAATAATCACATGGAAAAATTGTCTTCAACTATATAAACCTGTATTAATGTGGTAGTTGATAGAAGCCAACTGGCTGGGCCAGAAGTTTTTCGTGCAACTTCCCAAATACGGAATATGGGTAAAATAGGAAAGCATATTTAATTGCACACAACATGGGATACTTTGTAAAAACATCCAAAAGAGGCCTGAAATAGTAAACTTGGCCTGTTCATATGCTAGCATGAAGAACATCTCTAAACTAGCCCTTCTACTGGAAAGATAACCCGGGTCTCCTGAGCATTCCTTTGTTAGCTCACTGGCCAGATCTACATTGCCCACTCAACATAACCATGCAAGGCTCTAAAGATACTCTCTGTCGCAAGACTGAGACCCAGAGAGGTTACATCTCCCAGATTACCTTTGACCTAGTTTTGCAAGGTTGCAAAAAAAGAAATTGACCTCCATTAAACAATGTGATAAGGGAAATGCTTCCAGTAGCTTTCAAAAACATTGTGTCATTGAAAGCTCAGGAGAACTTCATTATAAAACTAGTGTTGGGACCAAGGATAACTTTTGTCATATAAACTTGTGAGGTTAGATTGAGAGAAGTTGATGATGCAACAATTTAATTTTCAAATCAAGAAACATTTAAAGAGTCCCAACAAGGTACCAGCTAGTTGTCATGATGTGATGGGGAGATAAGACGGTGAATTAGTACAAGTATGTTACAGTTCAGTGAAAGAACTAAATGAATCACACACACAAATGATGGAGACACCAGGAGAATGTGGTGTGTATGCTAGGAGAGCTACAAAGTGCTGTGGGGAAAGCCAGCAGAGGGCAATAGAAGGCTTCTTGGGGGCATTAACAATTGAGCTGGACAACGCAACGGGGAGGGGGCATTCCAGGCAAAAGAAGCACCAGAGGCAGTTTTGATCAAGTGCCTAACACAGTGAGCTGCTTCATTAAAAAGTTTTACTATGTAAGACCAATAACAGCCTACACTTAAATAATGGTCATTTTTTGGAGCTGTTAACTGAAGGAACTCTAATATAGAGAAAATAATGACTCAGGGAATCCAAGAAATGGCCAACAGCAGTGACCTCATTTCTGCAGAAGAAAATAAATTTCAAATACCAACTTCTGTCTGCTAACCTCCACTGTTCTCACCTCTCTGGGCTACCCAAATAGTAACTTAGATGAATTGCTTCAATGTACTTTGATTGTCTCAAAGACTTAGAATTCTCTCATGTATTTTTGAATAATGTCCTAGCAATGCCCAGCACATAGTAGGCACTCAATAAACGTTTGTTGAATTAAAGAGTTGCACCATTCTGTCTGGTTGTAACAGGTTTTCTCTCTTGAAGCTTAAGAACCACTGGGTTGGGCATGAGGGCATAAAAAAATGATGTAACAAAATCAAATATATCCTGATTTGAGAAAATCCATTTAAACCCAATCTTCCCCGGGCCCAGCCTCATCCTACTACAGACTTGCTTACCTCCCACAGCTCCTCCTAACCATGCCCAGCCCTCTGGCAGTGGGCTGCAGGAACAAGGTGTACTCTGTGGGTCTCAGTGCAGTGAGGGAGCAACTGATGAGCACAGTGTGGGCAGGAAGGATATATGACCAGAAAGGTGGAGGTCTCTGTACACCAGATACCAAATGAGTAATATATTCAAAGGCTGGGATTCTCAGCCAAGTAGCCAAAGGTCTGAATGAAGAGCTAGCTAGCTTAAAGATGTTCTCTGAATTTTTTCTTTTTCCCCTGTTCATAACTAAATATTGCAAAGGAGGTAGTTGTACATCTCCCTTCAAGAACAAACTAGCACTTTTCTGGCATACGGGGGAATGCTGTTCATTTTCTTTAACAAGAAGGGAGTGAAAAGGTGAAAAAATAAACTCTGAATCAGCTGTTAATGTAATTGGATCTGAAGGAAAAGGACAGAGTTCAGATTATTCTGCATAATGAGTGTAAGTAGCCAGTATTTGAAAAGGGCCTCCCCCCAGCCCCTGAGAAATAAATAAGGAAGTGGATGTTTGCTAGACAGATGACTTGGTTGCTTGCAGATATCAAATTACAACAATTATGTAAGGCCTGGTATGGCCTGATAACCTCATGATAAGGAATTACCTTTGATTCTAGGGCTATTTAGAAAGCAAAAGTTTACATAAGCAAGAACATTGAGAGATGAAAAATAATATCAAGTAAATTATTTAATTACCTATGAGGTAATTAAATCAAAAAGCTTGTGGAAAAATGGAATTAAAAGATAATATGAATCTTTCCATGAACTTTTTGAAGACCCCTTGTAAGTGTAAAATCGGTATGTGTTTCACTGTTAAATTTTTACATATTCCTGGTAGAACTTAACCTTAATTAAACATCTTTCTGACCCCGGGGTGATTTGTTTTGTGTGGGGAGGAGAAAGGGGTGTGTGCGTGTGCCTCTTTGAAGAGTGTCTAATACACGTTGTGTTGCTATATAGACTAGACAATAGGTTATTAAATACTATCATTCCAAACTGCCAATGACAGAGATGCAAAATTACAGTTACAAATGGCATTTTACGAACTATTTTCAGACTGTCCCTCAGGGCTGTGTTAACACCAATTGTGTTTCACTTGCTTTTCTGAGTGAAGGAAAGAGATAAACCTTCAACCCTGACTTGCCCATCTACCAGCCATCTCACATTCCTTCTGAAATTTTGATCAGAATGCATTTCCTTTCACTGCCTCTTGTGCAGATCTTACCTTATCAGTAAACCATTTCTGGGGTGTTTTGTTTAACTAGCTCGGTCAGTTATCCATTCAACGAGGCAATCTAGTGGCAGAACAAGCTACTGAACTGAATGTTTTTCTTATGGAAAGCTGCGGGTTTAGTCAGTAGCTCCATGACACCTTGGTGACAAAGGTTGATTCAGCTCACCACTCACCCTCTCTCACCCTCTTTACAGGAATGGGCCTGTTTATTCAGAATTTTCTCCTCTTCCTTTCTTTGAAAAAAAAGAATTAGTATGTTACCTTGGGGAATTAGTATGCTACCTTGATTTTTTTTCTTTTGAACAATGAGGTGGGGGTGGGGGGATGTTGTAATCCCTCACTTTTCCATCACCCAAGTATGTATGCTTTCTCTGAGGGTTTGCTTCAGTTCTCAATTTAAACCTAGAGAACTGATGGATCTACTCTACACCCTTCAGGCAACTTTCTATGAGTACTGTTTCTCATACCAAGCTCTTAATAAAGCTTGAGGTTATGCTCATCATCAAGAAGATGAACAAGAGATTTTCCATATTACTCTAAAGGCAGATCCACATTCTTTAAAAACCTCTGAGCAGAAGGTCACGTAGGCAGCCTCTTCCAAAAAGTAAGGAACTTTTCCAGAACTTGAACCTGAATGCCTCCTGCAGAGAGGTAAGAATCCCAGAAGCCCAATATAATTCTCTTCTTTTTGTATGTAAACTTCCATAAATAGGCTCACTAAGCCTCTATCCTCATTTGTAGAAATAGGTTTACTGGTATCTACATCACAGGGTTGTTGGGAAAATTATGTGAAGCAATGTACGATGTATGTAAAGCCACTGTACAAACTGTTCTAAACACATGAAAATTTTAAAGACTTATTATTAGCAAGGATGAGAGGTATAGTGGATGCTGTGATGTGCTTCCCAGATTCCCCCTTAGGATTGAGGACTCATTTCTCAGCTGCTGGGAGCTCCCAGCTGAGACATTTCCAGGACTTGCTCTTGGATGAAGAGAGCCACCTTGCCCAACGTCAAGCACCACCACTCCAGCCTAAGTGCTTTGACGGGTTGAGGGGTGAGCGTAAGGCACAGCCCATCTGCCTTAATTTGGGACAACCCTGAAGGGCTGTCCCAGCTCTAGAGTGCTCATACATTGGAGGATGACCTGAGAGAGGTCACTGTTGTGACTGCTTCTCAGTTCAACTTCTCTTCTCTCCAATCTGCTTCCCGTGCGTCCTCACAGGTACCATTCTCAATAGCACTCCTGCACACAAATCTCAGGGTTTCAGAGTCTCAAAGAACCCCACCTGTGACAAATAGAATTACTTGAGCTTATATGTCCTGGTTGACTGTCAGTCTTAGGTCAGAAGAGTTTACAATAAGAATTACAAAAAAAATAATAATGTGTGAAGGAGAAAACATGTAGGCCCAATCACATGTATACAAAACTTAAGAAAAGAAAGAAGATATATTAAATATCAACTAGATAGTTGACAGCATTCACATCCAGAATTTTCTTTTAAATTTTAATTTTTATATCAGCATCTTTAAGGGAAAAAAGGCTGTCACTGTGTATCAGTATGGTTGGCAAGCCACTGGAACCTCAAGTCAATGCCCAAATAAGAAATTCTATACCAACAGTATAGAGGAGATGGAGGGAAATTGTGTTGGGCAGGGGCAATGGCCTTCCCTTCGGATGAGATGTCTTCTGTATAAGGTCAGGGGTCACAAACTGAATACCTGCAGAGTGCCAACTGGGAACATGAGTGAAGTGGAAGACACATGATGCTAAGTTGCTTGAACTGTGGTCAACCATGACACCTGATGTTTTAGTCCGTTTCTGTTGCTTATAACAAAATACCTAGAACTGGGTGATGGGCGGTGGCTAGAGGAATTTGGAGGAACAGGCTAGAAAAAGCCTAAATGCTGGTGAAAGTTTAGAAGGCAAGAAAACCAGGAAAGTTTGGATTGTTTTAGAGACTGGTTAAATGGTGGTGACCAGAATGCTTATGGAAATATGGACTGTAAAGACCATTCTAAGGAGATCTCAGATAGAAATAAGAAGGAATTTATTGGAAACTAGGGCAAAGATCAACCTTGCTATGAACTGGCAAGGAACTTGGCTGAATTGTGTCCAAGCCCTAGGACTTTGTAGAAGTTGGAACTTACAAAGTATGAACCAGAGTATTTGGTGGAAGAAATTTCTAAGTAGCAAAGCATTAAGGAAGCTGCATGGCTACTGTAACAGCCTACTCTGAGTTATGGCAGAAAAGGCATGACATAAAGCCAGAATTTAAAAGGGAAGCAGAGCGTAAAGATTTGGAAAATCTGCAGCCTGGCCATGTGGTAGAGAAGCAGAGAGCATTTTCAGAAGGAAAATGCAGTGCTGCTAAGAAGATTAGTACAAAAGAAAGGAATTAACAAGAGAAGGGGGAAAAGGCCCTGAAATCATTGCCAGGACAGCCCTTCCATTTCAGGACCAGAGGCCTAGTGAGACAGAATGGTCTTGGGCAACAGGCCCAGGACATCCTCCATGGGCTGGCTGCCCAGAGCCACCTCAGGAAACTGCTTCCAGCACCAGCACCCCAGCTGCTTTGGCTGCTCCATCTGCGGCTAAATTGGCCTCAGGTGTGGCTGGACCCACAGCTTTGGAAAATGCAAGCAGGAAGCCTTGGCAGCATTCACATGGTGTTAAGTCTGCAAGCTCACAGAATGCTAGAGCTGTGAAGGCTTGGGAGCCTCCACCCCAATTTTGAAGGAAGTATGGAAAAGCCTTGGGGCCCAGGAAGAGATCTGTCACAGGGGTCACCACAGACAGCCTTTGCTAGAACAATGCCGAGCAGAAACATGGGGTCAGAGTTACAGCAGAGAAACCCCAACAGTGCCATGCCTAGTGCAGCTGTGAGAGCAAGACTGCCATGGAGACCCCAGACCTGTGGAGCTACCAGAGTAGAATTCCTGGGAGAGCTAGAGTGTGGCCTGAGACCAGGAAAGCCATAGGAGGGGAACTGCCCATAGACTTGCAGACCCAACCCCCACTCCAGTATGAAGAGGACATCAAACATGGAGTCAAGGTACATGATTCACCAGCTTTGAGATTTAACACCTGTTTTGCTGGATTTTGGACTTGTTTGGGACCTATTACACCTTCTTTTGGCCTATTTCTCCCTTTTGGAATGGGAATATGTACCCTAAGTTTGTCCCACCATTGTGTCTGGGAAGTAGATAACTTGTATTGATTTCACTTTGGACTTTTGAGTTGAAACAAGTTAAGACTTTGGGAACAAAATGAATGTATTTGCATGTGAAAAGGACATGAGCTTTAGGGGACCAAGAGTGGAATGTAGTAGACTGAGTGTCCCCCTAAAACTCACTGAAGCTTGACTTGTGTCGCCCAAGTTTTATGTGTTAGATACTTGGACCCCACTGTGACTGTTAAGAGGGTGGGAAATCCTATTATGGTAATTGAAAGGTGGAGCCTTAAAGAGGTGATTAGATTATAGGACCATGCCATAGTGAATGGATTAATAATGGTGGTCAGAGGTGTGGTTCTGAGGGCTTTAAAAGGAGAACATGAAAAGTCTTTCTGCTCTCTGTGCTCCACCATTTCGCAGTGTGATACTCTGCCGTCACTGTCACCACCACCAAAGTTCTCACCAAATGTGTTCCCTGACTTTGGACTTCCCAGCCTCAGAAACTATAAGCAATAAATTTCATTTTCTTTATAAATTACCCAGTTCCATGTATTTCGTTATAAGCAACAGAAATGGACTAATACAACTGCTTACTTATATATCCTTTTATTTTTATTATTACTATTATTAATTTTAGATACATAACTAACACCTGAGTACATTTTCCTTTAAAAAAAATTACAGAAAAAAATTGAAGTCCTTTTTGACCTATCATTTTCCTCTTATTATGACTGTCACCAAGTCCTATCTCTATCCTGCCTCTGAAATATCTCTTAAATACGTCCCCTTCTCTACATCTACTGCTGCTACTCTAGTGCAGATGAGCTTCATCTACCAGCTGTTCTCCCTCCCTCCGATTCATTTACCTGACTTAAGCCAGGCCTTTAGGGACCACCTGGTCCCTAACGCATGCCCCCCTCTTCTCCCAACCTTATTCCCCTTTAATTCTACATGCCAGTCAGCTTTAGCCTATTTGAGGTACTTTGGCACCATACTGCTTTGCCTCTGGGCCTTTGTATAAGCTGCTCTCTCTGCCAAAAACAGGCTCAGTCAATCTACGGTGATCTTCATCTCACCAAGTCCTGCTATCTTTCAGGTCCCAGTTTAGACAGCACCTCGGTCATCTTTGTGCCCCTCCCCCATGTGTTCCCAAAACACCTTCTCCTCCTAAGGACCTACAAGACCAACAAGACTCTATGAAAACAGTATATGTTCTGCTCATTGTTGTTTACAGTGCTGAGAACCCTTCCTGGCACATGGGGAGCACTCTTTAAATAGATGCTGAATAAATATTGGGAGGGAGGAAATAAGAATGAATCCAAGTAACTTATGAACACAGTGTTTGATTATGTAGATTCAGTCTCAGGGCAGGAGGAAGGAATGTAGAAAGGGATATTTCTTGGGCCCTAACTTGTATGCAAGGCATACCTGTATCACAGAAATTATTTTATTTTATATTTTATTAAAGATTTATCAACTCACAGTATTGTAAGATCTGAATCCTTTAAACCAGCAGCTTTAGCTTATTCCTCCATCTCTTCCACACTAATACAATACTTTGTGCAGAGTTTTTTCACATATAAACATTTAGCACTTACCTAGTATTGGGGGTGCAAAAATAATTAATGATTTATTTATGATCTCTTAACCTCAAAGATTTCACTGTCCAATAGAGGAGAAAAAGAATTGAACCATATCATACTATATACCAAATATCCTAATAGAAATATGTGCTGAAGGGAGTGGATAACTTTATAGAGGAAAGGAAGGTTACAGGAGAGAAGTATCACCTAGGCTGAGTCTTGAAGGATAAGCAGGAGTTTTCCAGGTGACCAGGGGATGGGAAGGCCTTCCAAACAGATGAAACAACCTGGATAAAGGTAATGAGATGTGAGCATATGGGTACATTAGTGGATTTCACATAGATCAGTGTGGCTAGAGGAAAGGGGTAAGGGGTAGATAGCAGGAGATGACATCAGAAAGGCCAGAAGAGATGAGACTATGAAACTGTGAAGAACCTTGGGACTTCTCAAATAAGGAGAGTGGATTCTATTGCAAGGGAGGGATGAGCAGCCATTGAAGAATTTTAAACAGGGTAGCAACAAGAAGTTGGGCAATAGTAAAGCTGTTAAATTGAAAGTGGGAGAGATTAGAGGCAAGGAGATTGGTCAGGAGGCTCTTGCAATAATCTAGGTAGGAAATAATGAGGACCTGAGCCAAAGCAGTGGCAAAGGATTAGATGCTACCACTCCGGTTTCCAGAACAGTAATATTTTTTGGTAACCTTTCCAAAGTGCAGAAGGACTAGAGGGCAACCAGTCAAAAATAAAACAGTAGAGGAAGAGAATTAAGGCTCCTGGGGGGAAGGGGGTGGAGAGAGTGATCTGATGGGGTTGAAAAATAGTTGAGTAAAATAGTACATTAAAGAAATGACAGCCAACTAGAAAATCCAGGAGAAAACTGTCCAAGAAAGGAAATAGGATTATAGTGTGTTCTTTGGTTCTGTAGTAAATAATATTTACATAGTCATAATTATGTCAATTCTGATTACTGGTTTTCAGCTTCTAGAGCTGTTAAAAAAAAAAACTTTAGACAAATTAAAGTTAGCAGAGTTTATTTGAGCAAAGAAACAATTCATGAATCAGGCAGCACCCTGAACCAACAGAGGTTCAGAGAGCTCCACCCAGCAACCTGGGCAGACAATATTAATAGACAAAGAAAATGACATTCAGAAATAGCCTTCTTGGCTACAGCTCCATGTTTGCCTTATTCAGACATGTCTGAGTAGTTTGCAGCCTGTGACTGGCTGAGACTTGGCTGCTTGTTAGAAGAATATACTCTCAAGATTGGTTGCAGTTCACTACTTATAGAAGCAGCTTTAGCCAAATGTAAGTTAATTTAACAGACTCAACTCATCGACAAAGCTGGGGAGACATAACTATGGTCTCAGAATAGATGTAAATGCTATTAATGTAGACAACATAAAGTAACAATAATAACTGTTGGGAGTGGACAAAATGTGGGTAAAATGGGGGTGGGGATCATAACTGATAGGCCAAGAAGGAGTTAGTTATGTATCTAAAACAGGAAGAGCACATTTTTTTTTTGGTGATGGAGAGGAGATTGCCAGAGGAAACAGCTAAAAAAATTGAAAGTGGTTCCTCTAGGCATCTGGGTGAGGAAGCGCTGGGGTAAGGGCCTATTGATTTTTATTATAAACCCTTTTGTACTACTTGACTTATTTTTACCAGGTGCATGAGTCCTTTGGTTAAAATATTTTTTTAAATTTTAAGTGTATCTATCGCAGTGATACATATCTTAATGGAGACATCATACACAAACATCTGAAAAACAAAGCATATAAGATGAATCAGGCATAGCCTCCCCAAGGTAATTCCCTGGGATATTGAGTCATCTTCTTATTAAGAATAAGTATATTCACTTCAATTATAGCAATTCAAGACAAGTAAGCTTAAAGCAGTCTCATTTTATGACTTAAAGGCACAAAAATACACGAAGCAAACATGAAATGTGGTTTCCATATTAAATCAGTACCATTAAAATTTTTTACCTTGACCTAGCAAGAAATACATTTGTATGTGAACCAGCACCCACGCACCCACATAACTGAAACAAAACTTTTAAAAAACAATACTTACCTCTTAATTTGTGTACTGTGCTCTGAAAATTTCTACTTCATTCTTCTTTAATTTTTAGATATATTGGTCACCTTAAATGGCTTTACAATGCACTACTATATTGTGACCCACAGGTTGAAAAACACTGCTCTAAATTAAACACTTTGGGTTTAACTGGCTGGTTAGCTTAGTTGGTTAGAGCATAGTGTTATAACACTAAGGTCAAGGGTTCGTATCCCTTACTGGCTAGCCACCAAAAAATCAGTAAGTAAATAAATCGTTTCTTTCTTTTTTTTTTTCTCAGACCAGAGAATGCACTTATGAAATTTAGAGCTTATTTCTCAAATCAGCTAAATTTTCCCAGTGGAGCTACTTGTTACTGATGTGATAAAAAATTTGTTATGTGAAGTTGGCTTCTGTCATCTCTGCTAGTTAGCATGCCTCACTTCTTTCTGTTTCTCTTCACGTTACTTAAAATTTCCTTTTTTTTTTTTTTTCCATCACTGGTCTTGTGGGGCACATATTAGGAATAACTAAGTTCATTTCTAGAGTATATACCAGTTATAGGTTATGCACTTATATTTCTTGGTTTTTACCCCTTTGTCCATTTGTTAGCACTTGCCATAAGAAGTACAGATTTCAACCAACCATCTGCTTATGAAACCACCAAAACCTCAAATATGCTTCCCTCAAATATTGGAGTCTTGTGATTTTTTTCAAATGTAGCAAATTCCATGTTAGAAAATGAGTAACTATAAGCATCACTTGTCATGTACACATATTTTAACAAAAATTATGCTGAAAATGAAATTATCATGAAGCTTATTGTACTAATAGAACTTTAAGGGACTAATTTGTTTGGATTTTTTTTTTTTTCTTATTGAATTAAGAACTACAAGCAGCTGTTGAAGAGGTTCTGCCAAGCCTGAAAAAAGATGATGTGTTCATCTATTATGTGAGCAGAACTTCTAACACAGATGGGATTGACTCTTTGCTGGACAAAATGGATGAAGTGTCATCTGAACCTATACCAGAGTCATGGAGGTCTGAAGTCACTTTTTCCACTCCTGCCTTATACATTTATACTTCTGGAACCACAGGTAAAAATAAAGAGAAGATTCTCAAAGAAATGGACCCATCCTGAAGGAGTTAAATGTTGGCTTAGGTTTTCAAATGTTCTCTTTCTTTGGCGAAACTTATCCGATAACTAATCCTCAGGGGATTTAGCTCTCTGCCTGTGGGAACTTATTTTATAGCATATGATCCCATTTGGGTTTCTCCACGCTATGCATATGAGGGAACTTCAAATAGGTCATGGAAAAATAGAATTGAAAGATAATGCAAGTCCTTCCATGAACTTTTTGAAGTGCCCTCATAATTTCCCCAAGTTGGTATAGAACAGATAAAGAGGTTAACCAAGAACTACCAGAATAGGTAGGATGATGGGTGAGATTTGGCACTGAATGGGGTGTTGGAATTTTTTTGATGCTTGTATTTTGGTTATATTATTCCCAGAGTTCAGAGATAATGCATAATCAATTATAAATGGAACACCAGAGGACAATAATGGTGTTACATTTACGTAAATGTTTTGACCACTATCTTCCCGTGCACACTGGCTTGGAGCTGTTTGGTACTGTGGATGTAGGATGGCTCTAATGGAGGGCATAAAATACTGTATTTCATCAAATCTAGGATGCCTCCAACTGTAAAGCTTCACCATTATTTTATGAGCCACTAGGGAAAAACAATGCCAATTAACAGTGTTATTGGAACAATTATGTGGAGCAAGCAGTGTTAAGTGTAATAGGTACTAGGCATTCTTCTAGGCGTTTTATGGCATTTGTTCATACAATGCTCCTACCACCTGTGAGATAGGTACTATTGTTACTCCTGTTTTACAGATTCAGAAACTGCCACTTAGGTTGAGAACTTGCCAAAATGAGAAGTAGAAGTGATAGGATTCACCTTATAGGCTGACTCCACAGCTGGTAGAGTTTACAGATCTGCCGTAATACCTCCTGGTTTATCAATGTAACAGATATTTGGTATATGCCTACTCTAAGAGGTCAGGAAAAATGTTACCCAACATGTAATAATATGAAGCCTGAGGAATATATTTAAAAGAGGGACAGAGGCCTGGCTGGTTAGCTCAGTTGGTTAGAGTGCAGCCTTATAACACGAAGGTCACAGGTTCAGATCCCCGTACAGCCCAGCTGGCAAATAAATAAATAAATAAATAAAAGCAGGACAGGAAGCAGCCCCAGCATGTTGATGATGATTATTATTGGGAAATTGAATATATTAATCTTTTATCTCTTTTGATTAAAATTTTTATTTAATTTAAGCAGGTAATAAACATGCATGCATTCTCCTTATAAAATAATCGAGCATTATAGATAAGGCTAAAGGTTCCCTTGAGCCTTTTGTCTGAACACCAGCACGCAGGAACTCTCTCCTGCCTCCACAGGCCCTCAGCATCTATCTGATCTCACAGTTTCTGAACCTGAGTTTAACCTTAATGTTGGCTTCCTTTCATACAGTCACTTTTGCTAAATATTTTCTTTAATTGAGAAGGGGAAGCTGGGAATGACTTATTAAAGCTGGTGCTCAAAGCATAATGTCTATCATTTTTTTATTTGTCAAAAGTTCTATATTGCCATGCCAATATAACAGTAAGATGGGATGACATAATTAGCCAATTGCTTCCACTGTCGGTATAACTTAATATATGAGACTTTTATATTCACTTCTTAGTAGAGTGGAAAAATTAAATTGTAAACTTTGATTCAGGAAATAATTGAGATACAATGAGCCCTTGGTTAGTGATGGGGAGGTCTAGTCTTAGTACTGGAGAGACAAGTATGGAATTTCCTCACAATGCATGTTTTGGCAGTCAGATATAAAACCCATTTTAGGGAGAAAAAAAGAATGAGCACTCCCTGATTTAATCCCACAATTCAGAATTTATATTAATTGAAAGACAATTGGACTGATCTTTATTCTACTTTTTTCCTTATCTCTGAGTAAAGTATTTGCTAAGTTACTCTTGTAAATGTTAATTAAAAGAACTCATTTAAGCAACTGGAGAATAAACTGCCTTTCCTATTCCTCAAAGGAACTCATTAGCTCAAAATTATATAATAGTTACCAAATATTCTTATTTCTTCATTAATACAAAATCTTAAATTAGGAAAGTTCTGAAAGTACTTTACAGCAACAAACTTGGGCATTTATTTTTTTAAAATATGATTTAGAGCCTTCACTATTTGGGCAATTCTTTTCCATGATGAATACATTTGATTTATTGATGCTTTCTTTTATTTCTTAATATTACTGTAGAATGGGGCATTAATACTAACACAGTGCCAGTCACCTACTGTCAAAGAAAATGAATTTTGAATTGTGTTTACAATGATGGTAGTTTGCTGGCCATGCCGCTTTGCCTTATAACATATTGCTGTTATTTGGGTAAAACCTAGCTAAGGAAACGTTGAGTATTGATGGGTTTGAGACTACAGGGATCTGCCTTCCTCTTTACAAACCTACTTCTCCACTCAGATTTTAAACTCTAACCCTCCTGCCAAAAAAATAAATAACTAAAAGATAAACTGTAACCCAGCCTCCTTAGCAATGACTTCATGTCCTCCCCAACTAAATTGATATTCCATGGGAAACAATATAAACATACACTTTCGGTAGAAAGTCCTACAAAAAACTTATATAAATTATGATTAAGAAAATGCAATTTTATTTAGTCTAGAGTACTAAAACTATATGAGACACCATTTTGTACCTTTCAGATGGACAAAAATCCCAACGTTTGAGAGCATACATTGGCAAGGCTATGAAGAAACAGGCACTCTCAAGTATTGCTAATGGGAGAGTGAATAGGGACATCCCTTATAACTGCAATGTGGCAGTTATCTATCAAAATTGCAAAGACATATCTTTTGACCTAGAAATCTTACCTCAGTGAATTTACCCAAAAGATGGAGTGTCATTCATAACGTGAATGTGGACAAGGTTATACAACATGGATTATTTGAAATAGCAAATTATGTAAATAAATTATAATACACTCATCCAAAGGACTCGAGGAAGCTGAGAGGGAGAGAATGAGTGAATGAATAAATGAGGGAAATCTCACAGTGTACAAGTGTGAATAGATCTCCAAGAAACATTATTAAGTGGCAAAGAAAATAAAAACAGTGCAGGAGAGTGTGCATAATTTTTTTTCATGGAAAAAGCAAGAACATATGAGTAATTGTTCACATTTGCTCTTATTTGTATAAAAAATCTCTAGAAAAGTACATAGGAATTAATAAAAGTGGTTACAGAGGAAGTGATTGGATGGCTGGGCAATTTAATCTCTCTGAATCTCAAACTTCTCTTCTGTGGATTGGAGAATACAATTTTATATAATATATTCTCATACATTTGTTATGAAACCTAAATGAAATTTTGAAAATGTCTTGCGGCATGGTAGGCACAGAACAGAAATTTAATAGGTATCGATTCCTTTCTCTTCCCTTTCTCTTCAGATTACTACCGTCTAACTCAGATGGTTAGTTAGCAAACTATGACCTGTAGGAGAGACAGCCTTCCCACCTGTTTTTGCAAATAAAGTCTTATGGAACACAGCCACATTCATTCCTTTATGTGGGTATGTGGCTGCTTTTGGTCACAATAGCAGTTTAGTTGTTTCAGCAGAGACCATATGACCCTACAAAGCCTAACATATTTACTGACTGGTCCTTTACCAAAAAAGTTTGCCTACTCCTGGTCTAACATGGCCCTGCCCTATGCAATTCACCTGATGATGAATCCTCGTGAGCTGGATCTCTCTCCCAGACTATGCATAGCCAATCTCGGCTCACTCGTGCCTTCTCTTGTATCTTTGCAAAGGTCTCCCAAAAGCTGCGATGATTAATCATCAACGCATATGGTATGGAACTGGCATTGCTGTTGCAAGCGGTGTTAAGACAGATGATGTCATCTATACCGCTCTGCCCTTGTACCACAGTGCCGCACTCATGATCGGTGTAAATGGATGCATCCTGATGGGTAAGCTTTTCCTCTCAACAGGCATCGGAGGCTAGTGCACATTCACATCTGCTCATAAGGAAAAGTCATATAAAATTTGGCTACTTCCCTGTCTGCTAGGAACAGTGTTTAGTTTTGCATTAATAAAAAGGCTATTTGGCTCGCACATCGCAAGCAAGTATCTAAAGTAGTTTATATTTTCTCGTGCCTGCTTGTCTAATAATAGAATGCTCAAATTGTTCAGTATATCAAGTAAGAAACTCATTTAAAATATTTTAGGTCTTTATCCAGGTTAAGACACTTGATTCTTAGATTCCAGAAATAATTCTCCTCTGTCATTTCTATCTTCAGAAACTTGCAGTTGATTTTCCATCAGCATCTGATTTAAACTTCTGCTCCACTGTCCCTGTTCTTTATTCTTCCCCATCCCGGCAGCTCCTCAGTTCAAGTCAGATGCTTGGCTTGCCATCTCTTCTCTTATCTTCCCACATGTTGCTATTCAAATTGGAATTGCCATCCAATCTCCTTCCAGTATGATTTATGCCACTTTTATACATTAAGGCTCAGTCTAATATCCACCTCTTCCAGGAAGCTGTCTCTAACTCTTTGAGCTAAAAAACTTAACTTTTTCTCCCATGTGGCATTTCATTTTAAATAATCATATATGTATATGTATAATATATACACACACACATATATATGTGTGTGTGTATATGTTATGGACTAAATGTTTGTGTCCCCCAAAAAATTCATGCTAAAATTCTAAGCCCCAATGTGGTAGTAGTATGAGATGGGGCCTTTGGGGGGTAATTGGGTCATGAGGGTGGACGCTTCATAAATAGTATCGTTGCCCTTATAAGAAGAGACAGGAGAGAGCTGCTGTCCTCCATCTGAGGACAGAGGGAGACAATGGCCTTCCCCAAACCGGGAAGCAGGCCCTAAACATTTATATATTATATATACATATACATACACATGTGATTGTCCAAGCCCCTGCTTCCTTCCTTCATCCACTAATTGATCAGCTATAAAATACTTAGCCCAGCATCAGTAGCAGCCTTCAGTGCAAGGAATGACTGGACCTGGTCATATTGCTAGGCCCTTCAAGAACAGAGTGACACTGAGGCTTCCAAAGAAACAAATCAATCACCTAGGCACCATAAATACATGCTAAAGAAGAAAAATTAGTATTTAAAACTTTTCTCCTCTTCTAAAACATTGGACTTTGGTGTATTTAATAGTAAAAATAAATTCATAACATGGAAAAATATTTGTAAGATTTTTTATTTCAGTTTTACTACATTTTATGCCTATAATTAGATTGAATATAACAGATAGATTATTTTTACCCATTTTATTAGTTTATTTTATTTTATTGCTGCTGTAACAAATCACCACAAACTTAGTAAAACAACACATATATTCTCTTACTGTTCTGGAGGTCAGAGTCCTAAAATCAAGGTGTCAGCAGGGCTGCATTTCTTCTGGAGGCTTTAAGAGAGAAATTTCCTTGCCTTTACCAGCTTTTAGAGACTGCCTTTATTCCTTGGCTCATGGCCCCCTCTTCCATCTTCAGAGCACATCGCTCCAACCTTTTATTTCCATCATCCCATCTCCTCCTCCTGCATTTGACCTTGCCTCCTTCCTATGAGGATCTTTGTAATTACATTGGGCACACCCAGATAGTCCAGGATAATCTTTCCATCCCAGGATTCTTAACTTAATCACATCTACAAAGTCCCTTTTGCCATGTAAGGTAGCATATTCACAGGTTCTGGAGATTAAGATGTGGGCATCTTTGAGGACCATTACTCTGTCTACCTCACCCATCAAAGAAGAGTACTATCTCCTGCTTGCTCAAGACCTTGGCTCTCTATTACCTTCAAAATTAAGTCTGGCTCCCCCACGTGGCACTTCCAAGCTTTCCATGATTGCACCCCTAGCTGCTCCTCCTGGTTCATCCCACTACCCTTTACCACCCCAATCACAGGTTGACTGAGTCTTGTCCATTCCCCAGCACCTTCTGGACTGTCCTGTCCTTGCGTCCAAGCCTTCTCCTCTGCCTGAAATTCTCTCATCTCTTTCCTTATTCAGTTCTCAAGGCCTAACTCAAACCATCCATCTTATAAAAGATGCCTTTCTCCTGCCCCCAAGTAAAATTATTCTGTGCACGTGTGCTCACACACACGTTCACACCCTCACACTCCCCTGGGGTCTCATTTGAACCTTTTACTGCAAGCTGGCTTCTATTAGGATGACTTTTGTACATGTCTTGTCCCCTATAGATTGGAAGCCCCCGTAGGACAAAACCATGTCTTATTCATTTTTTGCATTGAATGTAATAGGTACTCAATACTTGTTTGTGAATATAATCCATTTTTTAAATTTCTACCTTTCAAAAATGACAAATTAAATATATTTGGAAAAATTTTTGGTAGTGTGTCTTTGTTGACACTTCCTATGCCTTCTCTGTAGGTGCTACTCTTGCCTTGCGGACCAAATTTTCAGCCAGCCAGTTTTGGGATGACTGCAGAAAATACAATGTCACTGTCATTCAGTATATTGGTGAACTGCTTCGGTATTTATGCAACACACCCCAGGTAACACTTCCCATGTTTTACAATCTTTTTTCAAATGGATAAGATGGCAATTCAAGTCACTTTGGGCCATGCCAGGTTTCAGGTGATTTTTATATATCAGTTTTCAGTTTAGACTGCAATTGTATGATAAAATGCTTGGTACCACACCTACCATATTGAGGGGCTTACGACATGGCAGTTACTTTTACTGTTATGATTATTATTCCCCACCTTTTTACCCATTTCCACATCTTGCCCTCTACCTAGCATATCCTCCACTTCCCTCTGCACTTATTAAAAGCCATTGTCACCGCCCAGTTCAAATGATATTTCTTATGCTAAACCTATTTGGGTCACTCACATAAAAGTCATTGCTTCCTTCCCCTACATCATTTCTTTTCTACCCTTCTGTGGCCCCTGCTACATTGCAGGAGTTTGTCTTCATGCCTCCCATCCTCCCTAGACTGTAATGTCATATGTTGTCTCCTTGCCCTCTCCTATACCAAAGGCGTGCAGAAAACTTTTACTTAATGTTGTTTAATGACGAAATCCCCACATGACTTTGGGGATTCCCAACCAAGCCTATCATCAAACTTGAAACAGATGCCCAAGGTAAGTCCAAGGGCCATACATCTACCCTGTTTGCAGATACCCGGCTATCTTGATGGGTTTGTTCTCAAGAGCTCCTCCTGCTCAGTCCCTCAGCTCTCATCAGACATCTGGTGGCTGACCTTGGGACCAGATCGGGATTTCTCTCAACAGTGGCACTGCTGACATTTTGTGCCTGTTACTTCTTTGCTGTATAGACTTCATCTGTGCACTCTAGGATGGCCTTTACCCACAAGATGCCAATAGTAACCTCCCCCCCTCCCCAGGTCGTGATAATCAGAATGTCTCCAGACATTGCCAAATGTCCCCTGTCATGCAGATTTGACCCTAGTTGACTGGACTAAACAGTGCAGTGAACTCACCAGGTTCTAATTCCTTTAATCTACTCAATCGACATAAAACAAACTCAAAGCGTCGGTTGATAAATTGCTATCAATAAGCTCTTGTTATGTTCAACTTGCAGACCAGCTGCCATGTGACTGTGACACATAAAGAAGCGTGAGAGGCTCTTCCCCAATTTTCTCTCCCAAACTTTATTCTGTCTCTGCCCAGATGTCACCTTATCAGAGAGGCCCTTTCTACTAATTAACAAACATCTCACATACGCCCCACTGTCCACCTTGCTACTGCTTTTCATGGCACATATCACTGCTGACATAGGACCAATTTAGATGATTATTGTGTTTCCTCCCATTAAGTGAAAATTCCACACGAGTAGGGACTATGTGCACTGCCAGATCCCCAGTGCCAAGATCTGTGACTGGCACATCAGGACATTAACAAATTTTGATGAACGAACCTCTAAATTCTTGTTTAATTCTTATATAATTGAGGTGAGGGAGGTAATGTGTTTCCCCCAAAAAGTTCGGGCTTAGCACATATTCTGATTTTTGGCAAGTTCAACAGACTCATGAGGGTCATAATTAGCTGTGAGCTGGGTTAGGACCTTTTCCACAGCAGTTTCTGTTAATGTCATTATTGAATTATTTTTATACTAGTATTCCACCTGTCTCTGCATCACCTTCATTCTGACAGAAGACGGAATGGAGGAGTGTGTAGCAGCACAGAGTGGAGAGTGCCCAGTGTGACTGGGGGCTGAGAAGGGGGCAGGCCAGAAGAAAAAGGGGGAAGGAGAGCGGATCAGGAAGGTGTGCCGAGAAGGTGAGAGTTGAAGAGTGCAGAGATGTGCTCCAGCTAGGCAAAGAAAGAAGGGCTTCTGGGGGGCAGGAACAGCCTGTGAAGTGGTAGAGTGAAGGACTTGGCATATTGGGAACTGCAAGCAGTGTAGGTGATCGGCTGGGCCAGGCAGCAAGGGCTTTACTACACTGAGACTGAAATGTGAGCGTGACAAATCATGACTAAGGGGCCTTGCGTGGAAGAGTGATGCCGGTGATGGCATTTTTAGGGAGAATCTAGCAGAGTTCTCTATTTGGAGACTATACATTGGAGGGAGAAACATCCATTCTGTAAAACAGACAGGTGGAACTTCATCCGAGCAGAAGTATAGCATATTAGTTATGGACTTTGGAACATGGACTCTGGAATTTTGCTAATATGATAAACACCTTCTGCCCTTTCACCTCTTGGAAGTCACCCCAAAAGAAGGAAGACAAGAAAAATACACCCAAGCTCCATCTTCTGAGAAACTAAGAAATGTGCAACCATGAACTACATAGGACAGAAAGCTGAAAGATGGAGGTGACTGCCGTAGTAGGGCTGAGAAAGAAATTCAGAGACAGGTAACAACAAGAAATTGGCTGAGAAATTAGAGGCTCTGAATATGATGGAAGGTGGGGTGAGGATTATTTGAAAATTTGTATAAGAAATAACTAGACCTGCTGCTCCCCTCACCATCCCATAGGAGACAGGAGGTTTATGCTCTGGGGGAAATCTAAAGAAGATTTGAACTCAAGGACCTCAAGAATGGAGGAGGACAGGGGTGAGGCACTGAAAATAAAGACTGAGTAAACATATCCACATACTGACCAGGGAGAGCCCCAGTTCCTTTCCTGTACACAGTTTCCAGAACTTCAGTAGCCAGTTTATACATGCAGGCAGGAGAGAGCCTTGAGGAGGGTCATTCTTAGAAAGAACTCAACTTTCCCAGAAATGAAATTGGACATTGGCTTACTGCCTCATCACATAACAGTGCACCCCACCTGGCAATAGTCCTGCCCCCCCCACAGAGCTGCTTAATCATCTTTTTGTTGCCTTACCCTTAAATATTAACAGACATCAAGGACCGCCAGACACCTAAGGAAAGCCTCCAATGGGAAAGATCATCAAAATAAAAGAAGAAATAGCATCAATTCAAAGAACAGGAGAAACTTCCAAAAGCATATAATTAATATCCTCAGAGAGATTAGAGAAGTTATTTTATCCATAAAACAAGAATAGTGTGCTACAAAAAGATAAAAACAGAGTAAGACCTGAAAATAAAAATGATTTTTAAAAATCTTTAATTCATTGAAAGACTGGAAGATAAAATTGAGAAATCTTAAAGAAAGTTGAACAAAAATATAAATTGATGGACATGAAGGGAGACTAGATAAGAAAATTAGAGATCAATTGAAGTCCAACATAAAATTAATAGGAAATCAGGAAAAGAGAATAGAGAAAATAGACGGAAGGAAATTATTAAAGAAATAATACAAGAAAACATCCCACAACTGAAGGACAGATTTAAAGGGCCAGCTGAGTACCCAATAAAATTAGTGCAATGAAAAAAAGTACTTCATGATGAAATTTAAGACTACCAAAAGAGAGAGAAAAGATTATATAAGAATGCAATTTGCCTTGCCAAGAGCAATACCACAAACTGGAAAACAAAGGAGTGGTGCTTTCAAAATTCTAAGTAAAAATTATTGCTTATCTGGAGTTCTATATCCAGCCAAATTATCAATCAGGTGTACAATAAGAATATTTTCAGACATTCAGAGTCAAAAAAAAAACTTACCTCTTACATATGCTCCTTCAGGAAATTACTAGAGAAACTATTCCATCTAAACTGGAAAGTGAAAAAAGAAAGAGGAAGACAGAATCCAGGAAAGAGAGACAAAGGGAATCCCAAGGCCCAGAGAGCAGCTAGTTCAGATTGGAGCAGATGGATAAAAGGAAATTATATCATCTGATAGATTTTGCCATGAGGAATATTATATTTGAGGCAGTGGAGGAAACACAAATATCTGTAGACAGTAAGAAAATGAAGCAGGGAGGCAATTCCAGGAAAAAACAAAAATTTGTTCAAGAATTTGTCCGTAGATAACTTGATTCATCAGTGGTATATATGGGCAAAATAATGTGAGCACTGAATATTGATTTAACCAAAAATTGTGATACTCGAAAAATGGGAGAGAGCTTAATCCTCACCTAGCACAGTAGAAAATCTAAAATTGATTACTCAAGACTATCAATATAAGCATTTAATTTAGAAATATGGAAATAAGAAGAAACAGCTACAAGAGTTAAAAGTGTCCACCTCTAGGCAGTAAGCTGGGGGCAAAGCGTGGGGAGACACATGAGGGGAGACACATATGAGAGCCTTTCAGTACTGTTTGATTCTTAAACTACGTGTGTGTCACTCTCTTTTCTTTTTTCTTTTTTTTTTCTCTCCTTTTTCACTTCTTTTCTTTCTTTCTTTTTTTTTTTTTTTTTAATTAAGGAAAATAGCTCTCTGGAGTCACATAGATTTGACTTTGAATCTTGGAGCAACTATTTTGCTACCTTTGTGATCTTAGGCAAATTATTTTAAGCTTCCTGAGGCTTTAGTTCCTCAATTGTAATATGATGCAAATGCCTTATTACCTGTGACATTTTGGTAGGATTCTTTAGAAACTTTAGTAAGATAATCCAGGTCAAATGCCTGATACACAGAAAAGCCCTCAGTAAGAGCTTCCTGCTTACTCTCATTACCTGGCACCCTACCTTCCTCCCTGGACACCTTCACCTCCCACCCTTCAGCAGTCATTAAGTCCCAGTGGATTTAAGTCCCCCAGGTGTGTTTGCATGTTACACCTTAGCTCTACTGTAGAATAAAAGGTTTGATCCTCGTTAAATGAACAGGTGACCCTTGACCTAAAAATCATTTCCTTTGAGGAATGTCTCTGGTGATGGCAAAGCACTCTTTCCCCTATGGGAAAGGAAAACTCAAGTCATACTCTGTTTTCAGCCACCCGTGAGTGAAAGCTAGGTGAGAACCAGACATCTTAGAAGGCTCCAGGATCTCCCATTGGTGTCCACAAACATTTTCAGCCTAGACCCTTAATTCCCTCTGAAAGTGTAATAAGATCCCTCAGTTGTATGATGAAAACTGAGCCCGTGGTATTGTGATTATGAGCCCAGCTACCTGCCACCCACAGGCGACAGCTGCACCTGTGAGGCTGGCCATTCTCCCACACACTGAGGGCACCTGCACCCTCCTGCACTCTAAGCCCTGCCCTTGTGCTGATGTCCTGGGCACTGGCCGTTGAACGTGGAAACTGAGGGTTTCCTGGTGACGGTTATTTATTTTACTGCAGGGATTATACCATATGCAAAGCACAGATGCAGGCACTGTGGGTGATATAGAGATATATTTGGCCTTTCATTTTTGAGGGGAGATAGATGTTCACCACCCGTTAGACAAGGAAATAAACTAAGCGGGTGGGAGGAGGGCTGACTGTGGGCTGCATGTGGAATAGGTAAGGTCGGGGGTTCACGCATGGGAAAGCTACTTTGGAGCTTCTCATGCAGGCCTGGGAGGAGGTAAGCACCCAGGTCAGGTGATTATTTTGAAGCAAAAGTAAGTATTCAAATATTCATGATGTTTTATTCTTAGAGAGGCAGCGAGGGACAGCAGTGTGGGGGGTAGGGTTGGTCTCTGCAAAGTACAGTCGTTACTGAGGAGGACAGTGCCTTCTGGGCAGGCTGACCCTACCATTCATTATCCAAACCAGGGTGCTTGATAGTGAAAGGTAATAAGCACACCAGGACAACAGGCAGAAACCAGGACTGGCCTTGGTAAACCAGACATGTGGTCTACCTACTTAGAGCTACTTACAGGTAATTATAAAAGGGAATGGAGTCATTGACCTATGGACCTAGGAAGCCAGTTAAAGAGCACATTCCTACTCAGTCAGAATGTCCAAGGTTCCTGCAGGTTCAAGAGGCTTCTTAGGTGACTCTCCTGAACACTCTGGTTAAGGGTCACTGGCAGCTGGCCAGCTAGCTCAGTTGGTTCAAGCATAGTGCTGATAACACCAAGATCCAGGGTCCAGTCCCTGTACCAACCAGCCACACACAGGAAAAAAAGCCACCGGCATGGGGCCCGTTTGTACCGGTGACCAGTATTTGTCCATCTCTGTGGTTTTAGGACTCCTGAAGGAGCTTCACCACCTAAGTTTTGGCCAATGGGCTACTTAAAAATTAAATGCATGTTTTCTGCCTCCCTTAGCTCCTCCTGCATGGAAACCAATTCAAGGTTTGTTTTGGTTTGATTTTTAACTGCCACATCAAAGTCCCTCCCCTTACAGAGCAGCTTCTCTCTTCCAACAAGTCTTTTGGAAGAGAAATTTTATTCCAAAATCACTTTGCAGTGACTTCACAGTGTAGGAAATAATGTACAAAATGCTGTAATTTAAGCAACTGTTGTTCAATCAAAGAAGTTAACACTCCATGTGAGAGGAGAGGCCAAGTTACCCCGCACTTTTACCCCATCCCATTCTGTTTCCTACTAGAACAAAGGTCATAGAGTAACAGAATTTGCAAGTTAAAATTATACTTGTTATTTGTCTGTCTCATCCACCAGGCTTTAATCTCCTGGAGGACATAAACTGCCTTATTAATATAAAATATCATTAAAATTTCCATTGGTTTGGACGTGTCCATAGGGCCCTCGTGAGTGAGTAGGGCTGAATAGAAGGCAGCTGGTCCCAGCCCAACCTCTCTTGCTGACACAAGCTCTCCTTTCAGTCCTTACAATCAAAACAGATTTTCCTTTGTAGTTTTTATTTATAGCAAAGCATATTTTTCCCAGGCCATCTGAGGCAACTGGGAGCCAGTTTCCTCCTTCTTTTCCCCTTCCAATCCCATTGGGATGGTTTTGTCTTGGTTCAGCTCCAGCTGGTCTTGTGACCCCTGAGTTTACCTGTTAAATGAGGGCATGATCGAGATTCTTCTTTCCAATACCTCCAGGCATTTTACTGACTTTATGGAAAATGGTTCTCTCTCTCTCTCTCTCTCTCTCTCTCTCTCTCTCTCTCTCTCTCTCTCTCTCTCTCTCTCTCTCTCTCTCTCACACACACACACACACACACACGACTGTGTTCCCACTTTTCTTCAGCATGAGAGACACCACCCAGGGTCCTACTGGTGATAGATCATGTAGGTCTCTGACACAGTTTCCCCATTGGCCCATCCTTTGTGGCAGCTCACTGATATTCACCAGCCCCATCAAGGAAGCTATTAACACATTATCCTAACTTTAGATTGGATATGGATTAAACATTGGTATCACATGGTTGTCAGATTATCTCATTTTGCCCCTTAAAAATCAAAATGGGAAAATCCACGTATTTTGGTTATTAAATCAGAGTTATAGCAGTCAGACCATACTGCTTGTGTGGGAGGGAGAGGGGATAGAGTGCAAAGGTGTCAAGAAAGGCATGCACTAAGGTAAATTTGAAACCAACACAAATGTGTAATAAAATAAAGGAATTATTAGTATAAATTAAATATGTAAAAAAAGGCCATTATTAATATATGAGTACAGGCTCCAGAGATGTTTCAGTTTGGTCTCTTCTTTCTCCCCCACCACAGAAACCGAGTGATCGTGATCATAAAGTGAGAGCTGCAATGGGAAATGGCTTACGAGCAGATGTATGGAGAGAATTCATCAAGAGATTTGGAGACATTCACATTTATGAGTTCTATGCCTCCACTGAAGGCAATATTGGATTTCTGAATTATACAAGAAAAATTGGTGCTGTCGGAAGAGTAAACTACCTACAGAGAGTAAGTACATGAAAAATGAGAGCACGTGGAGCTGATTTCCAGAGATTTCTTAAAAGCTATGTCATAATGATGTCTGTGACTTCCATCCATTCATGTTGGTGTTTCAGCAGGTGGTTTATTTTTTATTGCCATGCAGTTTTCCCTTGTATGAATATGCTGCTATTTATTTATTTATTCGTTCTCCTGTTAATGGGTATTTGGATTATTTCTAGTTTGGGACTGTTATAAATAAAGCTGTTATGAACATTCTTGTACATGTCTTTTGGTGAATGTATTACAAATGGGTTTGAAAAATATCATATAATCTTATATTAATATTAATGTTTCACATTTCCAGGGACATGTTATCCAATATCTTTATGGATCAAAAGTATAATTATTTCATGCCCATGACTATAAAATTATTAAAACTCTATCATACTTAATATATCATTTAATGATATAAGAATTTAAGTAATTCAGTAAGAGCAATAAGTATATTATTTTCCCTATTACCATAAAAATGCAAATATGACAGTATTTGGATGTAATTATTAGCCACTTAAGATATGTGTACTTTACAGACTTATGTTATACCACAATAAAAAAATTGTAAAAGAGTCTATACTCAAAATGGTATATTTTAATTTTGGTAGAAAGTCGTAACTTATGAACTGATAAAATATGATGTGGAGAAAGATGAACCTGTTCGAGATGGAAATGGATATTGCATCAGAGTTCCCAAAGGTACAGTGGACTTTTGTCTACTTATATGTGTAAATCATTATTCAGTAAAAGAATTACAAATGCATGGCCATATAGAATAATGTATAGTAGATGTGTGTGGTGTATATATGTGTATATAATTCATGTGTACGTGTGCATGGAAAATTACGCTTTCTGCAGCCAGCTCGTTGACGGTGAGTTTTACGGTATCAGTTTTAAGAGAAGGTTGGTGTATAAATTTGCTTACCTCTAGCACATAAAACAACAATTAACTTCTCTGTCTTAGGTGAAGTCGGACTCCTGATTTGCAGAATCACACAATTTACGCCATTTACTGGCTATGCTGGAGGAAAGACTCAGACAGAGAAGAAAAAAATGAGAGATGTCTTTAAGAAAGGAGACCTCTATTACAACAGTGGAGATCTCTTAGTGATTGACCATGAAAATTTCATCTACTTCCATGACAGAGTTGGAGATACATTCCGGTTGGTTTCTCTGAATGATTGAGCCAAAAACAAACACATGCAAACACTTTAGCTTACTCTTACATTAGAATTGCTTTCCACTTTGGTTATCGTGCTTCATTCCCTTCTGTCTCTTTGGCTTGTCAGTTCAACCTCCTGTATTCCCAGAGAATAAGGAGCAAAATGCATGAAGGGTCGCCCTGCAGTGCAGTTAACTTGGTTGAGCAACACCAGATGAGACTAAGGCAGGAAACCTGTGTCTGATTTCTAGAACCTAAAGTCCATCCAACTTCTCTCTTTTGTCCTGCATTATTACTGGTCATTCTTAGGACAACCAGGGATTTTTACACTGCTTCCATTCATGGGGTTTTCTTCAGGTAAAATCAAATGCAAATTAATGTGAAGCTGATCTGGTTGAAGAGGAGGTGAGGGGTTCAGAGCTCTTCCTCCTCCCCTCCCTCCCTCCCACCCTCCTTGCCCAAATAGACAGTTTCCCACAGAAGCCCAAGGTCAGCACAAGGAAGTTTGAAAATCCTTCTAATAGACCATGAAATTAAATCCCAGCAATAGCACAGTCCTCCAGCCTCATGACATGAGCTTCCTTCCTATGTAAACTCCCTGAGGACAGGCCCTGTGTCTGCTTGTTCACCTCCCAGCACCTAGCACACTGCCTGACATACATATAGTTCAACCCTGTATAACCAAGGTTTCCACATTCCCAGATTTTACCAACTGTGGATGGAAAATATTTGGGGAAAAAAATTAAAAAATAACAATACAACAATAAGAAATAATACAAATTTTAAAAACAATGCAGTATAACAACTATTACATTGCATTAGGTATTATAAGTAATCTAGAGATGATTTAAAGTCTATGGGAGGATGTGCATAGGTTATATGCAAATACTACACCGTTTTATAAGGGACTTGAGCATCCATGGATTTTACTATCCACAGGAGGTCTTAGAACCAAACCCCTGCAGATACAAAGGGACAACTGTTATTACTTTTTGAATGAGGGAATGAGGAAGTGATAGAAGTTATCTGGCTGTAGTAGGAAGATCACAGGGTTGAATGAGAACCCAGCTCCTGGGCTCACCTCTACCTCCAGCAGTGTTATCAAGGCAGGTAACTGTTATTGACTTCAATTCATTCACCCATGAAATGAAGGTCTTGATGATTCTCAGGGTTCCTTCCATCTCTAATATTCCATGGCTCAGGATCCATGTCATTATTTTATGCCACCTTCATGTTATTAAGAAGATACTTCTGGGAGGTCTAAAGAATTTTTTTATGTAAAACAAAATTTTAATTCTTTATTAAGTGCTAAATACCACCTGGTTGGGCCTTAACATTACAATCTCCCCTTAACCAAGGTATGATTTTTTTCCTTTTTAATTAAAAGCTTTCTTGTTGCTATGAAACATAAATATGAAATTCTATGAAATAGAACTTCACTAACTGAATTAAATAGCAACTTACATTAGTAAATGAGAAAAGTGAGAGGCCTCAACACAGCAAAAAATAGTTGAGATTTATTCAGATTTCCAGTGCCTTTCTTGGCCAAGCCCGTACTTTTTTTTTTTTTTTGATGGCTGGCCAGTTCAGGGATCCAAACCCTTGCGCTTCATGTTGTAACACTGTGCTCTAACCAACTCAGGTAACTGGCGAGTCCCAAGGCTTCATTTTAACATTAGAACATCATTCTGTGTATTGTGTTTTGTGTGGAGAGACTGAAATTCCATATTTTATTATCGAGGTCTGTGCCTTTGCCTTTTATGCCTCAAGCAGGATGCTTCAACTGGGACTAAGTTAGGGAGTTTGGGGGGCTTAGGTAGGGAATACCAGACCAGCTACCCAGCAGAGGTCTGAAGGAAACACCTGCTCTTTGCAGTCATTGCAGCCTGGGCCAGAAACCACCAGAGACAGACCTCTGCTAACCTTGCCTTTTCTTCCAGATGGAAAGGGGAAAATGTGGCCACCACTGAAGTTGCTGACACAGTAGGACTGGTCGATTTTATCCAGGAAGTGAATGTTTATGGAGTACCCATACCAGGTATAATGAGATTTTATAAATCTGTAACTGAACATAATTTTAACCCCAGGGCAAGTTTGTCATTGCTTTCTCTTGCCACCTGGAGAATTAAACAGCTCTTTCAGCCACCAGGGAGAAAGAAGCTTATGTCTGGTTATGTTCCATTGTAATAGCCAACTCAGTACATGGGAACCTGGCTTTCCTCTGTGGTTCAGCTCCCAGCTGTTCTTGGGCTCTCTGGCAGGCTGAGTCTGGGAGATGCAGGGTCCCATGCTGTGTTTGGCATGCCTGAAGAAAAGCTGTGTCATGCCTGAGGGCTGGGAAATGGTGCCTTGGCCTCAGAAGTGGGAGGCACAAATAAGAGTAAGTACAGTTGCTGGGAGAAAAAACTGGGGAGGAGCTGATTTTGTCCAACCTCTTCTTTTTAGGAAGGTCCGTGACCCCAGCCCACCCCACTAAGTTTCAGACACCCAGAATGTCAACACCACAGCGCCTTCTGCAGATCTACTTCTGCCAGCCGGGGGTGGGGCCTGGTCTGACCTTGAGTCCTGGCTGCAACACCTGCTGGCTATTTGACTTCAGGCACATCACTAAAGTTAGAGATAATACCAGCCCTGCAATTAAGGTTGTCCGAGAGAAAGAATTCATTTTAATTACACAAATGCTAAACATGTATTTATCAAATATATACATGAGTGTTATCATGATAATAAATCATGTCAATTATAGATGTCAGAGAGGATTCAAACCTCCAAATCACTGTCCAAATATAAGACGCTAGGGGTATTATTATTTCCCCAGAACTCAGTATTTAGGATTCTCACCCATATTCAAAGTAGAAATCAAAAAGTCCCTTCTCCCTGAGCTATAAGTTTCACATGACCTTGTGTTATCCTTTTATTTTTTAAAGAATATTCGAGAATTTCTCATGCCTGCTTCTCTTCGACCCTGTGACAGTGACACGAGGGGGAGTATAGCCACATCTCAGGTCACAGAGAGTGAGGGGTACAGAATACTCCTCATGTTGTCCCAAGGAGAATGTATCAGACCTGAGGCTGAATTAACACAAGGGTCCAAGTCGTGGTGGTTGGCCATCATACCATGCTGGGCTCTCACAGACCCCTCCTATAATGTTGGGTGTGCTTCCAAATGCTTAATTTAAAAGAGTAACTACACAAAAGAGTGTGTATGAGAAGGCGGGAGAATCTGGAAAATGGAACAGAAGAACCTAGCCCAGTGTTCCTCAGATGGGGTCCCGGGACCAGCAGTATCAACATCACCCCCAGTAGCTTGTTAGAAATGCAGTTTCTTTGGCCCTAGCCCAGACCTCCTGAGTCAGAATCTCTGGGGTGGAGCCCAGGAAGCTGTGTTTTCTCAAGCCCTCCGGTGATTCTGAAAAACATTAATGGCTGACTTGGGAGTGATGAAAACATTCTAGAACTAGATACTGGTGACGATCACACATTGTGGGGCGTTCTAAATGCTGCTGAATTGTATACTTTAAAATGGCTAAAATGATGAATTTTATGTTTTGTGCTTTACCAAAATTTTTTTAAAAAACAAAAAAACATTTAAGTCTGAGAAGCACTAAAGCTCACTGGTTCTGAAAATTTGGCCAATCATCAGAATCATTGGGAAACTTTTGAAAGCCTACATCTAATAATTCAGAACCTCCAGGGTTTGGAATTCAGAATCTGCGTGTGTTTTGTTTTGTTTTTTTAATTCCCAAGTGTTTCTAACAACCTGTAAGTTTGGGGAGCCACTGATGTAGAACAAAGAAGAGGAGGTTAATGGTCTTCCAATGGTTGGAAGATAGTAAGGTAGAACAAGGAACAGGTTGTTCCGTGTTGCTCCAACGATCCAAACTAAAACCAACAGACTGAAAGGACCAAGGAGCAGATTTAGCCTGAAAACTCCCCTGTAACCAGAGGTACCAGCAATAGAATAGGCTTGTCTCCTGTGGCAGGGAATGTAAAGAGAAGTTGGATGTCCACCTGGGATCCTGGGAGAATTCTTGCAGCAGTGAAAGATTAGAGATAAACTCTAATATCCCTTCCAGCTTTCAGATTCTGGGATTCTCAGTGCCACACCTGTCTGACCTCCCATCCACTAAGGCCAGCCCCATTCCAGCCCAGCTAAAGTGAGGCATCAGTCCACCATGGGTGATTCTGTGAAGGTCTTCACAGGTCTCAGCTTTGGACCAGGGGGGAACTTCTAGGTTTGGGTCTAGAATGGAGTTGTTTTTTCTGTGTATCACAACAGAACTGCCCGACTACTCTCTAGAACTTTCTATTCTCTTTTTTTATTATTTATTTTTTATTATACATACATGTGGGGTACAATGTTGATTCTCAATAATTGTGTAGAGTGTGTGGTGGTTACATCAGTATAGTTAGCTTATTCATCATTACAGTATACAATAGAACTTTCTATTCTCAACAGAACTTTCTGCAGTGATGAACATGTTCTGTATCTTCCCTGTCCAGTATGGTATCTAGTAGCCACCATGTGGCTACAAAGCACTTGAAATGTGGCTAGTGCAATTGAGGAATTGGATTTTTTATTTTATTTAATTATAATTAATTTTAGTCTTAATACTCACATGTGACCAGTGGCTGCCGTATTGTACGGTGCAGCTCTAGGGAACCCCTTGCCAGAACTGATCTTTAGATGTAGCCTGGACTGTTGTAGACTGGAACCCTCCCCCTAGAGCTGAATTAGTCCCAAACTAACCTCTGGGAGTCAGGGCAGAAGCTTGAGAGCCCACAGGCCCATTCACCCCTTGGTCCGGCATTGCCACTATAAGAGCAAGAAGCAGGAGCCAGTAAATGCAGAGGATTTCTGTTGCTCCTGCCTTAATTCTAAAAGGAGCTTATTGGAGATATTCAAGATTTCTCAGGCAGGTGCCAGGGATCCCTAAAGAAAGAGGGCCTGGTGCCCTGCCGCCCTTCCTCAATGAGAGGCAAACCAAATAAGGGGGCGTTTCTTTTCTTTTCTTTTTTTTCCCCCCTTTTATTTTTTGCCTTCTTTAGAGCCATAGGTAAATACACAATCACCATGGAAGAGATTTCGCAAGCTGGGGCCCAGGTGATCAAGGGCAGCTCCTTCCCCACTCTCTGATTATAGCTAAGTTGTTTAGGGAAGTGGACCTGGACTCCCGCTGGGTCTACCAGATCAGGTAGAAAGCATATTAATACCTAATGACCACTGTCCTCACAAGAAAACAAGAGTAATTGTGCTAAACACCTCTCCACTAACGGCCCTGCTGTTAGGATCTGTTTGCTCCACAGAGAGCCCATCCTCTGGGGAGAGTAGGTAGGAGGGCACCCAACAGCTCACCTCTGCACCTGCCCCCACCCTTTGTCCCGCAGCCTCTCTGAAGTGCTGAGAAAAGCTATTAGGAACCTTGATTAAATAAGTAATTCTCAAAGGTGGTGTTTGTACCTGGAGGTGTAACAGACCTGACACTGCAACCTGAGGAACAACCTGAGCTCAGTTATTCATGACAGCCTCATGACAGCAGTGCAGGGACTTTTCACCAGGGTCAGAAAAACTTCTTCAGCCACCAGTTGGACCTGTTTCCCACTCAGAGGTTGTCATACAGGCTGCTAAGAAGAAAGACAATGGTTACAAGCACAGAATCTAGAACCAGCCTGCCTGGATTTGATGTCCGACCCTGCCTAGTATTTGCTGTATGACCTTGAATAAGTCTGTTGATATCTTTAAGCCTCAATTTGTTCATCTGTAAAATGGAGATGGCATTGTACCTCTTCATAAGGTTTTTGTGAGGGTTAAATGAGACAATCCATAAAACATACTTGTTATAGGGCCTGGCATATAATATAGATTCAATTAATGTCCTGCTGTTATTACTATTAGTATTTGTATATTCACTTTAGAATAATGTTGACATGTTTGAAATAAAAATTCCAGCTATCCAAAAGAAATACATGCCATAATGTTGTCTATGTTGTCTCAGTCCACAGTTCTTTGAACTAGCAAAATATCATAAATAAAATAAATAGCTACAACACATCTAATTTTTTCTCACGTTATTTGTAGGTCATGAGGGTCGAATTGGCATGGCCTCTATCAAAATAAAAGAAAACCATGAATTTGATGGAAAGAAACTCTTTCAGCACATTGCTGATTACCTGCCTGCGTATGCAAGGCCCCGGTTTCTAAGAATACAGGTGAGTCGTCTTGCCAAGTTTAGTTATCCTCTCTCTTGGAGACCTCTGTCAGGGAACGACTCCCCTTCTCCCGTGGTGACCCCATTTGTCAAATTTTCACCACCCTTTCCAGGAAGCTCAGAAAGAAGTGTCGTGGGTCAATAAAGAAGTAGAACTATCAGAAAATATAGCTAGCAGAAATCCAATCCTAATCCCTTTCTCCCTAAAGTGACAGGCCAGTTCATGCAGCAACAGTCAGTAAATAACTCACAAAGTCTGCATGGAGTGAGGTATGACAGACACTTCAAGTAGAAACGCTCTGACCATCCTGTTGTTTCCAGTTTTAAAGAATGGAAAAATACACTGAAGTCCTACACTTTTATTGATGTGACAATTAATTGGGCATCATTAGGCAGGTAGAACTTACTGAAAACTTAACTATTGCCACTAAAAGGATGTTTTTTCTTCCTTAAATATTAACCCTTTGGTTGGTTTAACACTGACGTATGGACTTTGAGCTCTGTGATTCTGTAGCTTGAAGACTTGAGAAAAAGAGGTCTTGGGATTCTAGATATTGTTGAGTGCAAAACGTTATTCCCATTGATGTTCATAAAGCACTGACATTTGCTTTGCAACCTAATGGTAAGGAGACATGAAAATGAAATACCTCAGATATTTCAATTAACATATTAATTGAAGGAAAAACCGGTCTTCAGTCTAACAGACCCATAGACTGAGCAAACAGAGTTGTACGTGTGTGAGTGATCCTTCCTGCCATTCCCACCATTAGTCAGGATATTCCAGTACTACCCGAAGCCTCACCAAGCAAGAGGTGCCACCCCTCTGCTCGGAAATCTACGCACAAGTGTCTCACTATTGGCAGCCCCTCACTCCCCACAGGGGATCCCAGAGCTTTAAGGGAATAAAAAAATACCTTGCAAATGGGCCCCCTAGTGGAGATTCTGAAAACGTGATGTGTGAGTATCATCCAAAACTCACTTCACAGCTCCACATGAGACAGGGATGCTTGTGAGTTGCAGACCCCCATGCCCCACTCCGACCCCTCACCATGCACCCTTATCTGTTGCAAGATGTAATCACAATGTGGATTATTTGGTGTTTTTCAGGACACCATTGAGATCACTGCAACTTTTAAACACCGCAAAGTGACCCTCGCGGAGGAGGGCTTTAACCCTGCAGTCATCAAAGATGCCTTGTATTTCTTGGATGACACAGCAAAAATGTATGTGCCTATGACTGAGGACATTTATAAAGCCATAAGTGACAAAACCTTGAAACTCTGAATATTCCCAGAAGGATAACTCATAATATTTCCAGAAATTAACTGAATGGACTTAGCACAGCCACCTGGTATAATCCAACTTTAATTTGATTGAAGATTGTGAAGTGCAGTTGTGTTTTTTTAGGAAATTATGCATACCAATAAGAAGAAGCTTTTTTAAAATTACACCTGAACCTTTGCAAGTGAAAAGATTTAGAGATAATTATTTTTCAATGTGTACCTAATGTTTGTATTTACAAACTGAGCTTGTTGGAAGGAGGGCATTATTTTTTTTAATATATAATAAAATAGATGATCACCTACATATGAGATGGCACCGTCTGTTATGTTTTCTTGATTTTATTCTAAATGCAAAGTTACTCCAAGCCTGACATCCTCATTGGTAAGTTTTCACAGGTGTCCCACTGACAATAGTAATTGCATTCTAGGTAAAAATGGCAGGGGGTGGAGAAGATGGGGTTAGGGATTGGATCAGCAATGGAAATCCAGCTCCAGTGTAAGGAGGCCAGTTCTCCTTACCCATAAACATCCTGGCCACTGTGTTCAAACAGCATTATCCAACAGGTGATAATGCCATCTGTAGTCCTTACAGGAGACTAAGTCTACAGCCTCAGAGCTCTAGACATAAAAGGTGTTCAATACATATTTTTTAGCTACATCAAGGTTGTAAGCTCAAGTGTCTTCAGGATTCATATAGGTAATGAGGATGAGAGAAGCAGCTCACAAATGAATGGGGCAAACTTAGGACCAGTCACTATTCAGCTTCAGTCAGCTGAGTATCGTCATGTAGGAATACAGGTCAGGTACTGCTGGGATCTCCCGATTATTCAGAAAACAGAAATCCAGATATCTATATGAATTTTCCAACTTTTAAAATGTGAAGCCTCAAAATTTTTAAAACTTCCATGCATCCCAAACAAAATGTATCTGTAGACCAGGTAAGTCCCAGCTCTCCAGAGAGGAGCTGGCTTCACTCCACAACCAGTCTCCTGCTTGCGGAGCCTGTTCAGGTACCTGGGGACATTTGGCATGGCACAGGAAGGTTTGGGAAATACCAAGGAGCTCTTTCAGGCAAGCTCTTTCTCTTTCCACTCAGCTGCCTCCTTCCTGGGTGTAACTCCTTTACTTCTCCATGTGCCTGCTGCAATAGAGTTCCTGCAGCAGGTCCTTGGCAGTGACACCCAAGACGATGTGTTCCTTACCTAAAGCTTATCACTGAGTCCACATCCAGGAAGAGTGACCTAAGTCTGTCACAACTGACAAGTAATGGCATTTCCTTCCCTAACCCTAAGGGACATCCTCAGATAATCAGGAGCTGGCAAGGAGCCCAAATTTTTCCCCAATTTAGTCCCCCCAAAACCCCAGGCAAACATATAGGGATTCTCAGTGATATATAATGAGGGAGGTTGCCACCCCACCCCCAACACCATACTAGAAATATTTTTCACACTCTCTCCACTCTTAAAGGTGACTTCTAAAAAGAATTGTGATCAGAATCCCTGCCCCCACTCACTATGCCTAACAATAAACTTTTCCTAAGCACTTAGTATGCAGAAGACACAAGGAAAACTCTGGATATGCTGCATCTTTGTGAATTTTTCCAGTGATTTAGAATGATTATTGCTTGTGGGCCAGCACTTGGGAATTTTTGCAAAACTCTCTCTGCCTTTGCTTCATTGATATGCTAGCAAGAATTTGAACCAAGTAATGGGAGAGAGCACAGCCTTTGTTTTTGAGTATCACGTCATGTAATTGCATTACATGGAATCTTGTCAAAGTGAACCAGGGCATCAGCAGAGGTCAGATTAAAGCAGTGCTACCATTCTGTGCCAAAAGGGGCATCTTTTTGGGTGATAGGTCAGCACTTCCACCTTTAGCCAGAACATTAGTATTCCATTAACCAGAGCCTGCTTGGCCCTGACCTCCTTTGACCCATGTTTTAGACCTTTCATTTAGAAACCTTCTTGATTCTGGCCAGGTACCACAACTCCACGTGAAGGACAGAGGCACCAGCACGAAATCCTGAACTCCTGGGTTTGCATGTACAAGGGTACTTCAAAAAGTTCATGGAAAGATTTGTATTATTTTTAATTCTGTTTTTCAACAAACTTTTTGAAATATGCTTGTATGTAAACAAAATTAAGCCATCACCTATGAGGGATAAGTAACTTTAAAGACTGATTTTTCTCTTTTAAAAGGATCAGAAATTGTGCCCATAGAAATATCTGCACAAGTCATCTTCATTTGAAAGTACAAATGAATTTTTTTTTTTTAATAAGCTGATACCCATGTAAATCATTCAACATGTCTTTGATTTCAAATGTATTGTTTGGAAACCTGTAATCACTGCATACACAAGACACTACAGGCACCAAAATAATTTGGGGATAAAACTAGGAAATGTCAGCATCTGAAATGGAAGCTAATGAGAATCAGTATAAAAATGGATAAAATTAGCCAACCGTAGTTGCCAACCATCTAAGAGATGGTTTTTCAAATGTGCTCCTCATTCATACACATACTCTATAAGCATTTGGTGGGTGCCTGCTATGGCCCGAGAAATGGGTTCAGCACTAGTGTGATGGAGTTTTCCAAGCCTCTTCCAAGGAAGTCAGGTCAGACCTTCAAAGAAAATTGACTGTAAAGACCCATAGGAGGAGGGTCAGAGTCCTATGTCTGTGTTTTAACTTTCCTGCGATAATTATTTTGCCATTACAGTTGGTGGGACTGCATGGCCAACACAGGTCTTCTAGTCAGCTTGACTGCTGTCTCCCAGAGCACACATAACGTCATATTGTAGTGTATGCGTGTGGCTGGGGGTACATTCCATTATGTTTGTCAGTTTCCCTTTGTTCAGATTTCTTGCTTCTATAAACCCCCCTGAGTGCTGAGACAGTATCTACATCTCTCATCAATATATCTCCAGTGCCTGGCACATAGTAGGCAATAATTATTTATTGCCTGCTCATCAAGCAACACTGATACACATCTGATTCCCCATGTAAGCTTTTCTGTTGGCCAAGGGGTGTGAGGTTGGAGGTGGAGGATGATGAGTTAAATAGGCGATCCACATCTTCTAGCTCACGTACTCAAACTCGAGCGTTGAGAATAATCTGGAGGTCTTGTTAAAACACAGTGCTGGGTCCCATCCCCAAAGCTGGAACTAGAATTGGAATTTGCATTTCTAACAAATTCCCAGGTGAAGCTGATGCTGTTGGTCAGGGGCCACATTCTGGGAACCACTGACATAGAGGAAAAAGAATCCCAAGTTATGCATCATGTGTACTTAGTGCAACTCAGTTCTTCAGAGCTGAAGCTCAGCAATGAGAGCTGAACTGGCTCAAAGTGTGGGCCTCAGGAAAGGCCCAGCATCAAGAAGCACTTTGTCATCTCAAGCCTGCAATTGTTCTGGGAAATTCATATCAATTAACAGCTTATATCTATTTACCAGAAACACATATTATGATATGCTATAGCAAAACTAAGAGTAATCCTAGAGAGCATCTAGTCAAACCTCTTTATTTAATAAAAGAAAAAACTAAGGTGGGCCCGTGGCTCACTTGGGAGAGTGTGGTGCTGATAACACCAAGGTCGTGGCTTCAGATCCCTATATAGGGATGGCCAGTTAACTCACTTGGAAGACTGTGGTGCTGACAACACCAAGTCAAGGGTTAAGATCCTCTTATCGGTCATCTTTAAAAAAAAATAAAAAATAATAATAATAATAAAAGAAAAAACTAAGGCCTGAGGTTAAATAGCTACTTGGCATCACTAAGCTCCCACCTAGCACTTGCAGGAAGGGAACATCTTCATAGACCAGTAGTTGAGTGTGGTCCCTGGACCAGTGGCATCAGCATCACCTGGGAACTTGTCAGAAATGCAAATTATTGGGCCTTATCTCAGACTTACTGAATCAGAAACTCTGGTGGTGAGCCCAGATCAGTATTTTGACAAACACTACAGGTGATCCTGATGCAAGCTCAATGTAAGAATCCCTGGCTTCGGGCAGTGCATAAGAGCCTCCTGGGGGTGCCAATGCTTCTGGCTCCACACCCCTCTTTGTATTCAAGAGTATTTAAAGCAGTGGTTCCCGAACATTGCTGCACATTAGAATCATGTGGGGAACTGTCAAAGATCCTGGAGCCCAGGCCCACCCCATACTGAGATTTCTGGGAGTGGGAACCAGCCATCAGTATTTTTTAAAGACCCCCAGGTGATTCTGGCATGCAGGAAACTTCAGGGATCACTTGAAGAGAACGGGGGGGGCAATGTGAAGTTTTAAGCTCTTGACAAAGATTTTCTCCTTGACCAGCCACTAGACAGGCTCCTCTGAACCCTCTTCCTGACTAGGCCTCAAGCTTGGCCTATGAAGACTAGAACAAACACTAACATAGTTTCTAACAGCTTAAGGCCACCTCCCTAAAATGACCCCTTAACATGACTGTCTGAGAAAACTCAAGACTGCCAAATGAATTTACTGTTTGTTCCAGCCAACACCTGAAGATAAGGCCCCTGTCTCCCAGTTTCTGTGGAAGTGTAGGAGCCTAATTTCGATAAGCACCAGTTAAACCCAGATTGGTTTCACCTAAACCAACCACCCCCTGCTTTTTACAACTTTTCACATTCATGAATCTACCTAGTTCCCCCTGGCCACCCTTTCTATTCTCCCATTCTCCCTTTAAAATACCCAGTCAAGGCTGGCTGGTTAGCTCAGTTGGTTAGAGCAAGGTGCTGATAGCACCAAGGTCCAGGGTTTGATCCCTGTACTGGCCAGCTGCCCAAAACAAGCAAAAATAATAAAACAGCCTTTGCACAAATCAAAGTTGAGTTCAGATATTAGTCACAGTGTACTCTTTTCCCTATTGCAGTAGTCCAGTACTGATTAAAGTCTGTCCTTATCACTTTAACTAGTGTCCGGCTGTGTTTATCTTTGATACCCTTCATAGAATCAATTTCACACAACCTTCTGGTCTGGAGTCAGGCACGCTCATATAATCGATTTGAGAGCCACTCTTTATGAAAGTGCCATCTGAAATGGGAAGAAAATGGCTTTTTGGCCTCTTAAATGACCATGGACAAGCTGCCTGCAGTGTAGCTCTTATTTGACTACAAAGTCCAGAAAAAAGGGAAAACGCACAAATTTGAAACCTAGAGAAGAAATATTTCAACATATGGAAGGACCAGAGGGGCCTTCTAGACTGTGAGCTTCTGATCAAGTACAACCTTGAACAGTACCGTATGGTGGAAACAGCATGGGCTTCCCTGAAAACAAGGCGACCTGGGTTTGCCCACTTACAGCTGTGTAACCTGGAACCTCAGTTTCCTCGTTTATAAACTGTAAGCCACAGTGCCTGAAATAATTGATGCCCATAAATATGAGCTGCCTGCCTTTTTCACTACCAAGGGCTCCTCTGAACCCATTTTCTCACAGTTAATTCAAATTTTCAGCATCCTGAAAAACAGAATCTATAAGGTGCAGGCATTTAGACTCCAGGATTGGTTAATTAATCAATGTTTCAGTGGTTAATTGAGTCACACAGGATATGCTTTGTTTCAGGGACAAGCACAATTTATTTCTACGTTATATTCCATGTCACAAGCTGAACCACAGAAGCCACCTGTCAGTACACCAACTACCCTCAGCCCTTTCTCTCTGACCAGACTTCGGGAACCTCCTGGATCATGTTGGCTTCAACTCTCCATTTGTATCCTATTGTGGGTCAAAAACCCCTATGACAATCTGATAAAAATTTTAGACTCACTCCCAAGAAAAATGCATATGCCCGTAATCATACAAACTCGGCATACAATTTTGAGGGACATTCTCAGACTCTGGCTAAAGAGCCCTGGTCTAAACCATGGCCTGCAGAGGGCAACAGGGCAGCTGGAGCCCACATGGAGAGCTGCATTCAGAAAAGCTGGGGACGCTGTAGAACTTGATTAGTTTTTTGAAGGCACTTTTCTTCAGCATCATCATCTCTTCTGGAAACCTAGAAAAGATCCTGACCCGGGACGAACTCCCATTCTTCACAGAGCCATCTGTGGGCAGTGGCTTCTGAGCACTCACAGGCACGCTGGTGCAGCTCAGGGAACGTACTGTCTTCTTATTCTGCACGGACAAGTAACTGAACAGGAAGGAGGATAGCTTCTGCTTGGTGGCATCTGGGGCCGCTTCTGAAAAGCAGTCATCAAATGGGTCCAGCAGGGTTTCAAGATGACGGTTGTCTTCTCTTCTCAAAGGACTGTCTCCCGCAGGCTGAGGCTGCTTGATGATCTTCCTGGCCTGCGCTGGGTCGTCTCCTGCCTCATTGACAGACTTAAGGGACATTCCCTTGGCCGAGGCTCTAGAGCCCCTGATTTGGGGTATGAGGTTCCCAACCCGAGGGCTAGGTTGGGAAGTACAGTGCTGCCTCAGGATGAGAGTGGCAGCATCTCGAATGAGATTCCAGTCGCTCAGGATGTCAGCCCTGGTGGTAAACTGGGATGTCACAGTAAAACGGATGATCAACTTGTCCTGGATAGTGGCCGGGATGAGGAAGAGATGGCCAGCTTTAGCTATTTCCTTTAACACACTTTCTGTGAGACAGTTAGGACCCTGTTTGAAGGATAAAGATAAGTAAGTCTACATCTCAGCCCTCCTCAGCATCCCCGGCAGCCCAGCATTTATGTTTCAAAGAGGCTCGACAGCCACCAACTCTGGAACACTGAATAACCTCATTCAAAGGAGGCCGTGGAAGATGGCATTACCTTTAGACGAAAAACCACCAGGCCAAGGTGCCTCTTGGCAGGAATTTCAAAGAAAGGGTCATTTCTGACCAGAGATTCAAAATATTTAGCCATTTCAGTACCCTGGAATTATAAATATAGAGAGAACTGAGATTAATAATTAGGCAACGGACAAACTATGCATAAACTTACACTGCTAAATGCTTTTAAACCAGTGACACCTTCGAATTATAGAGACCCAAGTGGTTTCTGTCTGATTATCTCCTCCATTTGATTCCGCTCATATTGCAAGCTAGAAAACCCCCAATGGCTCCCGATTTCCTGTCACAACAGATCCTCCACTAGAACTTGTGTCTCAGGGCCCTCTTTCAGCGTGGCCCCAGAACCCAGAACGCATGTGCTTTGCAGTTGAGGCAACCTGGCCTCATATCCCGGCTGCACAGCTCCTGGACTGGCCAAGGGGGCAAGCAAGGGCCCATGCTCTGTGTTCCCAACCAGGTGCCTCATGCAGGCTGCACCTGCCAGAGGAAGAGATGCCTGTAGAAACATCTACTGCCCATGAAGGCACCACATGGGCTAGTGACAGCCCTGCCCCCTCCTAATCCTATGTTTCCCTTACCTCTCAAGTGCCCTTTCATCCTCTTCTTCCTGACATTCCACAGAGAACATATTTTTACATATCATTCTTACCCACCATGGAAAATGTACCTGTACCTGGTTAATGGGTACAGAGTTTCTGCTCAGGATGATGATAAAGTTCTGGAAATAGTGGTGATGGCCACACAACATGTGAATATACTTAATGCCACTGAATTGTACAGTTAAAAAGTGGTTAAAAAGGGCCTGCCCGTGGCTCACTTGGGAGAGTGTGGTGCTGATAACACCAAGGCCACGGGTTCGGATCCCGATATAGGGATGGCCAGTTGGCTCTCATCGGAGAGCGTGGTGCTGACAACACCAAGTCAAGGGTCAAGATCCCCTTATCAGTCATCTTTTAAAAAAAAAGTGATTGGGCCGGCCCCGTGGCGCACTCAGGAGAGTGCAGCGCGTGGGAGCACAGCGGCGCTCCCGCCACGGGATCGGATCCTATATAGGGATGGCCGGTGCGCTCACTGGCTGAGCGTGGTGCAAGTGACACCAAGCCAAGGGTTGCAATCCCCTTACTGGTCACAAAAAGACAAAAAAAAAAAGTGATTAAAAATGGTACATTTTATGTTATGTATATTTTATCACAATAAAAAATTTTAAAGCCTTTGAATCATATTCATCTTTCAACAAAGTGAAATTTCCTCTAGTTTTTTTGTTTTTACCTAGGATTATTAACTCAACAAGGTCAGGACTTGCCTTTTCTTTCATTTTTAAAAATGTCTCCAAGCATCCAGAATGATCTTAATAAATTATTTGCTCAAGAGAAGGCAAGGGATTTGCCTTCTGTTAACTGGGCCTGTCTTTTGACCACGATGAAACAAGTTGCTACAAACCTCATTCAGAATCCCTTTCTCTCACCACCATGTGGTCTGTTTTAAGTGGTCTCTGATCCCTGGCCCAACAACTTCTCGTTCACAAGTCTTAAGGCTCTCTCTCAAGAAAAGCACCTTTCTAAAATTGTTTTCTAGCTGTTTTATACTTTTGCAATTCATTTTCTAATTCTGTCATAATTCTCCCCTGTATATCCTTCCCTCCAGGCCTGTTTCCACCACGTGCTCTGACAACTTTGATATCTTTCTGAGAAAATTTTTCTTAAATCCACATGAGTACCAGTTAGGACATCTCAAGTACAAACCGAGAATCAGGCTAAGGACCATAACACTGAAGCTTTTGAGCAAGAAAAGAGACTCAGAAGTCATCTTTGTTCAACCTCTTCATGTTCTAGGAGGAGCAAAGGGAAAGTGACTGTCCCAAGGTACAAGTGGCAGAAGGCAGGTCTCCTCGTTGCCAAGTGCATTCTCCTCCCACCGTGCTCTGCTCCCTCCTGCAACAGATGCTGTCTGTAACAAGACAGAAGCAGAGGCTGGGAGAGAAAACATCTCTGGCAGCTTCTCCAATACCAAAACCCAACCTGTACAGGAGATGAGAGCAGGGCTGCTACCAGTGCCCTGCACCACTCTAGGTAAATAAATAAATAAAGTTTTTTGGAACACAGCCATGCCCATTTGTTTACATGTTGTCTGTGGTGGCTTTTGTGCCACAACAACTGCACTGAGTAGTTGCAGTGAGACTGTATGGCCACAAAACCAGAAATATCTCCTATCTGGCTTTTTACGGGAAAAGCTTCCCAGTCCCTCTTGCAGATGATAGGAGATAATATTATTATCACTTTCCCATTATAAACCAGGACGTCAAACACAGAAAGTAATTTGTCCAAGGTCACCAAACAGTAAAGGGTAGAAGTAAAAATCAAATCCAGATCCTGCTCTGTAAGGTAATACTCTATAACAGAGAAATACAAAATTTGGTTTTATACAAATATAACCTTCAGGAGCTCAGCATAGTAGAAGGCAGCCTAGAACTGTGAAGAAAGGATTTGGAATTGGGAGGCCTGGGGTAAAGTCTGATGCCTTGCACTCTTGAGCAGGGCAATTACTATTTCTGAGCCTCACCTGATTAGGGTGACGACCCCAAGCGCTGTTGTAAGAATCTAATGAAACACTATAATTTTTTTTAAATTTAAGGCACTATGCAAGTAATAATTATTGGGATCACAATCAAGTTGAAGAGTTAAAATTAACTCATATCAAACAACTTCATTTTAATTCCACCCCTTAAGCTCAATTGATTAGAGCATGGTGCTGATAACACCAAGGTCCAGGGTTCATTCCCTGTACCAGCTAGTGCTAAAAAAAAAAAAAAAATTAATTTCGCCCCTTACTATTGTGTAACATTAGCCTTTCAAGCTCAGTTTTGTAAGTGTGTTTGAGCAGGTGATCCTAGGAATGCCAGGGAAGCAGAGACCAGGACAGGTGGAATAGTCAGAGAAGCTCCTGGAGGAAGTGGAACTTAATCCATTAACAACATTTGGAGAGCTAAGGGCAGTCCAGGTGAACAACACAGGTGAAGATGCAGAGGTGGACTGAACATGGGGTTTGGATGGGTCAGTGAAAAGCCCAAGCAAAGAGAGAGGCTGATAATGAGGTCCTTGAAATCCAGGCCCAGGGCTGTGGGCCTCATGTGGTAGGCAGTAGAGTTGCTAATAGGAATTTGGGGGTTGGACTCGCAAAAGGCAGCATTAGGGAAGAGGAGCCAGCACCTGCATATTGGATATCCAGCCCTAAGTTGTAAGCAAAAGAACTTTCCTAACTACTCGTAACCTCCACTGCCTCAATCCCCACCCACTCCCGTCCAACCTTGAGTCAGAGGACCTAGAAAGAACATAAAGTGCCTAATGTCCCTCAACATGCTGGGTGGCAGGCACTCAGCAGTAAATGTTCAGTGTCGATTACAAATGTAAAATTACCAACATTATAACCAGTCATAGTTACTACTTCAACCACTTCATTTTGTTTTGTGTTTGCTTAATAAAGAAGGAATTCCCTAAAGGAAAGGTGGAAGGGGACAGACACACATCGTGATCAAGGACTGTGTCCGGATTTACCTTGCTGCTTTTACCAAGGGCTTTGTCTTTCACATCGGCTCTTGTAGAAATAAGAGAAAAACACCGCTGGCCAAGGTTCTTAAAGTCCCACCTCTTCCATGAAGAATATGGGAGAAGAGCTATGCTTGTCTCATTACCTCTGTGTCCCTTTCCCAGGACAGTAACATTGCAGTTGTTGAATTGAATTGAAATAAATTATACCACATGGGCCTTCAATAAACACCTGTTGACACAATGCAGAGAGCTTTGTGCCAGACTTGGTAGGTCTACCTGTCCAAGCCAGGAGACCTATGTTTTGGGCATAACCATAACAGTGACTAAAATTTTCAGCCAGCCATGACAATAGGGGAAATTCTTAAAAATATCTGATCCTACCCTGGCCACACAAACTGCCCTTTGCTTTACTTTCTCTTTCTCTCTCTGCAAACCAGGCTCTCGGGCCATCACTCCCCAGTGCTCCATAATAGCAAAAGGAATGACAAGACATTCAGCAGAAAGGACAGACACAGACAGCCCTCAGGGGCATGTTGTGCTTGGGGTTCCTTTAGCTAGCAAAGAGACAGCTACCCTGAATAATCAAGTCCCAGGAGCCCACGAACAGGCCCAGACACCTGAGCCTGACACCGTGGGTCCCCTGGGCAGGTCTGCAAAGCAGAAACCAGCCATCTTCCCCATGAGGAAACAAAGCACCACAGGTCCAGCCCCACAGTGTGCATGCTACATACATGTCTGACATGCGCTTGAAGATTCTTCACCCCGAAGGACCGAATCACGAACCAGAGTTTAATAGAGCGAAACCGCCGGCTCAGGGGGATCTGCCAGTGCTAGAAACGAAGGAACACAGTGGCCACAATTAGAGACAAGGGTACCTGCTCCCCTGAGTGCTCCTTAACATTGTTCATCACCTGCCCAGCCCTCCAGGGATGGACGGTGTCACCATGACTACTGAAGCTGTTGCTAAGGAGCAAGCCAAGGCAAGTTACCCAAAGCCTGCTGATGAAGGAGGCCATCAGTCCCTTGTGCAAGAGCAGAGCAAGTGGAAACCAAGTCCATGACCTTGAACCAATGAGAAGGGCACTTTGCTTTAAACGCTGCTTTAAATATTTCATCCCAGCCCAGAAATTCAAAGTAGGGGCAATACATTTTTCCTCTAAAAGAACCTAATGTCCTTGAATAGCAGAAAATAAAGTTCTATTTTGATTGCCCCCAAAATGTAAAGTATAGTGGTTGGTACAGTTTGAATATGTTGTCCCCCCAAAGTTCATGTGGAAATTGGATCCCCGGTGTGGCAATATTGGGAGGTGTTTGGGTCATGGGGTGTGTTCCTCATAAATGGATGAATGCCCTCCATGGGAGGAGGAAGTTAGTGAGTGAATTCTCGCTCTATTAGTTCCCACAAGAGCTGGTTGGTCAAAGGACCCTGGCACCTCCTGTCCTTCTGTCCCTCCCTCCCTCTCTCTCTCTCTGTCTGTCTCTTACTTCCTCTCGCCATGTGATCTGCTTGTACCCGCTGGCTGCCCTGCCGTTTTCCACCCTCAGTAGAAGCAGCCTGAGGCCCATGCCAGATGCAGCTGTCCCAGAATAAGCCAAATAAGCCTCTTTTCTTTATAAATTACTCAGTCTCGGATACTCTGATATAGCAACACAAAGATGGACTAATACATGGTTAAAAGCTCAGGTGCAAGAGCCCCGCAGACCTGGGTTGCTCCTCCAGCTCTGCCACTTACTAGCTGTGTGACCTTGGGCAGTGCCACCTACCTGGCTAGTCCATGAGACAGAGAACAAACAGCATGTCCTGGGGAAGGGATGCAAGGACAATACATGCAAAGAGCTTCAGAGGAAGTTGTCAGTAAGTGTTGGCTGTTTATGATGAAAAATATGAGCTGCAAATCACAGTAGTATTTCTGTCTAGAACCAAGGTGTTCCTTATTTAATCTCCCTGCCTTGTTCTGACTTTTTCCTGTGAGATTCCTGTGCCCTCAGAGGTATCACTCTTTCAGATTTCAAATGAGCATCTGAATTTCTGCCTCTGTTAGACTAAAATTGACCCTTTGTTCCTGGTGACCAAATTCAGCAGAGCTTAAAGTTCAAGATTGCAGTCACCATAGATCTGAAATTTTCCAAGCCAATTTTAAACCAATTTCTCAGATTTGGAAATAGAGCAAAGAGTTTGGAAAACATTTGTAGTGATTAATGAGTAACGTGGTTTCTCATGACCTCTCCCTCAAATGTCAGAAAGCTTCTACCACAATTTCTGTTGACAAAAATATTTGTCCTGTCGAATGTTTATCTACCCATCCACAGAACTGCCAGATGTCCTCACCTTTACCCTTTGCCCAGCTACCTGAGCCAGGAACAGTTAGGACATTACCCCTTTATTAATGGACAATGCTTCTCCCATATAAAAGCACTGAGCCTCTGATTTCCAGGCAAAACTCTGTCATGCTGAGGACCAGCTTGGGAAATCTTGCTTGCCAGCAGAGGGCATCAAAACCTAGAAACAGGACAAAATCTCTGCAACAGGGAAAGCCAGTGGGACACTCTAGGAAAATGATGAATGGAAGATAGCAGTTGTCTCTAAAAATGTTCTGCTTTCCCGATGGTTATGGCCAACTGGCTACTTTATTTCACCAGCAAAGTAACAGGGAGAGACAGAGATTATCTTAATTTTGATTTCCACAATCTTCCTTATCCCCTGTTGTTCCTCTTCCCGTCACTATTCTAAAACCAATCCATGTTGAACCAGCAAGGTATTATGGCCAACATTTTCTGTTGGGTCAGGAAATTTGGACTTAGAAAGGCTAACATGACTCTTCTTTAACTTGAGGCATTTTCCAGCCTCCTCTGTGCCTTTTCAACTTTCACAGGTCTCCCCTGCCAAGGGCAACACAATGCCCCATCCACTGGTGCTCTTTGTGCCAGTGGAGGGAAGGGGAGGGGAGCGTCCCCAGTGGCAGAGAATCTAGCCCTGATTTTTGGTGATTCCAGGGCCCCAGGGATAAAGCACCTAAGTCTTCTCTCCTGGGATACTTCCCTATTTCTGGCTCATCTCAGAGAAGAGCTGATCTTCTACTTAAAGCTGTAGCCACCTGGGTGAAAAATATCTTGGTCAGAGCAGCTGTGAGGGCCCCCTGGCAAAATCACAACAAAGACAGCAGCTGCACTTTCCTACAAGTTTCTTCGTCTTCATAGACTTGAAAAGCAGATCCATAGGATCGGAGATGGGGGAAGGATAAGCATAAAGCAGCACCTTCTGGTTGTCGAAGTAAAATTAGTGTGGTTCCCCCAAATCGGTGCTGGGAAAAATTTAACTTAATAGTTTTATAAGTTATCTAGAAGAGAGAGAGCACCATAAAATTTCCAAACTGGTGGAAATAAACCACAAGAAAATCTTGAGACACTGTGGTAAATGAACAAAAAAAAGTAACATGAAATTAAAAATAGACAAGGGTAAAGATAATGCTCTTAAGTTACAATTCCAACTACACTTATAGGGGAATGGGCATCATTTCACGCTCAGGCAAGAAACTTAGAGTTATCTCTAAAGATATCTGCCCCATACCTCTAAAGATATGGGCTACTATGGAAATATTGTATTTTTAATTTTAAAATTTCTGAAACCCCACCAGAAAGGGCAAGGGATGTGAAAGAATCATTATTCTCCTATCTTTATTTATCTCTAGAGGGTCTTTTTACACCACTGTAGGCTTACTGCCTGCAATGCCAATCAAAAAGCTTCAAGGATCTAAAAGAAGCGTGAGCTGGTCTGAGGGAGAATGACTAACACAATCAAGTGATGGTGGAGCTATTATTTTAGGACGGAAGGGCAAGACACTTCCGTTGTTCACGGAGATAAGACAAAACCATCTCTTCTCAAAGAATGACTCTCACAGGGGTCAGGCATTGTTCTCCATGCTTCACTGTGTCAATTCATTTCATCCTCACAGCAAGCCTATGAAGCCAGAACTGTCATGATCACCCTCATTTTACAGATGAGGAAACTTAAATGCAGAGTATAAGTCACTTGTCCAAGGCCACACAAGTTAATAAACGTGAGGAGCCAGGATTCAAACACAGGCCATCTGGCTTTAGCACCTATGTTCTTAACCACCCCACTAGAGCAAATCTCTGCAGCTTTAAAGAAGAGCTTCTAGAAATAGTATGCCTCCTATTTATTGACCATTTGCCGCACAGGTATTGGGCTAAGTGACCTCCATGTATGTTCCCATGTAAGCCTCACGATACCATAGGCAATCAGTGCCACCTCTCCCATTTTACAGATGAGGAAGCCAAGGCTCAGAGAGGTCCAACAAATTCCGCAAATGACCGCTGCTGTATGGGATTCCAAACCAAGCCCGTCTTCCTTCGCTTTGCTCCCAACTGCTGGCCGTGTTGTATGTAACATACTTGTTTACGTCCTCGTCTCTTCTACAATTAAAGGAAGGGCTCATCTTCAAACTGATGTGGAAATATGAAGAATCTGTTTCCCTAGGACACAGTACAGGCTGACAATGTGGGTTTGAGAGAGCTGAGGTGCAGCTAGTTGGGAAGACCAGGGATGCTTGGAGACACCCAGAACCCCCCGAAGAGAACCCCTGCCCATCACTACCACAGAGCCTCTCACAATGCTTCTGGCAGGACAAAAGGATGAGAGTGATTTAATCAAGGAGCCTCTTTCCCACCCAAGGACATTCTCCACTCTCCCCTGTTGCTGGGTAGCAAGCAGAAAAGATTATCCAAGATGAAGACAGAGAGAAGTGGTCCACCTGGGGTAGGCAGTACATTTCTGGGAATGAAAGAATGCCACAATTACTCAGAAAATGTGCATATTGCCTCAAAGGTTGGCCTCACTGTCTAATGTTTTTAACAATTTTCTGGGTTTTATTCTACATAGTTATGCACAACTTGAAACCAAGGGTGTACAGTGGCGATATCATGGGCTTCGCTCATAGTGTGCTGCCTCCCGAAGGGAACAGACATGTAGGAGATCCTTGGGGGCAAATGGAGCCAATTCTCACCCTTGAGGCCACCAGGCTGCCCATTCCTGGCCACTCACCATGAAGTCGGTGGCCGCGCCTGAGTTGGCATGCCTGAGGTAGACGGGGTTCACGCTGAAGGTCTGCTGCAGCTTGTACTTGTCCTTGACCCTGTGGGTTTCCAAATGGGTGTTAGTGGCTGAGGTCCCTCCAGAGGAAGCAGGGCTTTCCCGTGTGCTCAGAGCTTGGCTGCCTCACTCACCAGAACCCAGTGCAGTCAAAGTGCACCATCATCCACTTGGAAGGATTAAAGGTGAAGGAGTCGGCATACTCGATGCCCTTCAGAAACCCCCGGAACTCAGGGCACAGGAAGGCAGTGCCCGCATAAGCAGCATCAATGTGGAGCCAAAGCCCCTCCCGGACACCTGAGGAGGCAAATGTCACCTGGCTGGAGGGGATGCGGGAAGAGGGGAGCAGCCACCAGCCAGCTGATAGGCATCTCTCACCTGGCCAAGCTGGATGGTGGGCTGCAGAGAAAATAGCTGGAAAAGGATGATGTGCTTTGCTAAGTGAAACATCGAGGGGTGTAACAATGGGAGGAAGGGGTGTCAGTGTGGGGAAGTGGCTGAACCAGGTGTCACTACCTCCTACTGGGAAAGTCTAACACGCTGGCCTTTTTCTCTCACTGGGCAGATGGCCAGCACCCTCTTAGCCTCAATCTAAAAAACCCTGGCACAGAAACCAACTTCTCACTGGCCCAGAGAGCAAGGTTAGTGCATCTAATGCAAAAGTTACGAGAAGATGTCTCTCATTCCTAGTGGGTTTCTTGCTTGGGGATTAAACAATCCCATTTGGGTTTCTTCTCTGCCTTTATCTCTCCCATGATTTTCCCTACCCTACCCTTTTCCTTTTCCGAAGCTAGAGTAGAAAATATTTCCCTCTGCCTCATTCACCCTGTGTGTTGGATATAGCCTGCTTTAAGTAGATTTTGACATACAAGTGAGAGAAAACCAAAGCCTCTAGCACTGATGCCTGCTAGGACAGGAAGCAAGGCAGGGCAGCTCTCACCCTTGCCACACCTCTGGGAAAAGAAATGACCTGGTCTGCCTGGGAAAGGCCCTCATGTCGTTACGTGACTCTTCCCACATCTCTGCAATGACCAAATGGGACGAGAATAATTCCACCAAGCCGGTTTCAAGTTCTTCCTCTGCGAAACATTTAAAAATGTACTCTTTGTCTTCCCAGCCAGACAGGGCAGATACTTACAGATGGGGCCCAGCTCTGACAGGCAGTCAAATGCACAGACCCCCGTGGTCCCTAGTGTTGCACAGAGCTGGAGGGAAATGAAGGCAAGTTAACATGGAAGGGTGGCTCAGGAGACACATTTGACTTGAAAAAGATTTCACCACAGACATTGTCCACCTCTCCCATCCCACTAGAACAATGTGTATTTCACACTGTATTTTACCATGATCCATGGTAAGAAATACATTACATAGCAACCTAGTACATATATACGTGTGTATTTGAAATAAAAGTTGCACAAAACAATCCATACTCTGCCTATATGAATGCAATTTAATATTTTCTATTTAATTTCTTTTTAATGCTGGTTATGACACACAAAGTTTGTTTCATAACTCACCAATGAATAGCAACTCATAACATGTAAGACATTGTACTTGAGGACCTTTCTGCTTTTGTTTGCAGCATGCTATTTACCTGAATTCTGCCAAAATTCCTTCCTCACATCCAAGTTCTATCACTCTAAGCTTAGAAACACATTCTAACTTACAAAGACAGGCACCAAGCCCCGCTGCTTGTCTTCCTCAATGGCTTTCTGAAGAGCTTCCCCTCGAAGTGAGAAGTTGTCATCCACAGGCAGAAATTTCATCTTCACAAGGGAAATCAAACCAGCCTTTTCCACTGAGGAGTGAGCCTAGAAGGGCCATGGGAAGCTGTTAGCAAAGAGTCATCCTGAGACAAACACTCTGCAGAAACCACTGAAGACTAAGGGAATACAGTACAAATGTTCAAATGCTTAATGTTCATTTCCCCTGCAGTTCCTGGAGATAACCTCCCAGGCCTGAGCTGCCCTGAACTCCAGCCTACTCATGGCCAGAAGAAAAGTACTCAAGGACTAAGACTCCAGAAGCTGGGCACTGGCCTGAAGGTCTGTCTCTTACTGGGCAACTCACCTGGTCAGAGGCATAGGCGATGAGTCGGGCGTTCAGGAAGGACTCGTCGGCGTCGGGCTCAGACACTTTCATTTCCAGGATTTTGTTCTTCCTTGCTGCCAGCAGGGCGACCAAGGTGGATTCACTGACTGTGCTCTGCAGTGGAAGAAGGATTGCCAAGGGCTGCCTCTCTCTGTGTTCTCCTGCCAAATTCCCCCAGGTTTCATGGGTGTGGGTGTGTGTGTGTGTGTGTGTGTGTGTGTGTGTGTGTGTGTGTGCGCGCGCGCGCGCTCCTCATAAGGAAGTACACAACTCCTGCCTAAGGGGCCCTCCCTCCTCTCCAGCTCGCATACCTGTTCTGCATTCCGAAAGCAAGTTTGCACATCATACCTTCATCTCTACTAGAGAGGCCACAGAAACCAGAAATGTTCTGTCCCTCATAGATATAAGTTTGCTCCCCACGTAAATGTATTTAAAAGAAAGAAATGCCCGTTTATGGGTTATGGATATGGAGTTTGATTCCCACAGGAATATCCCAGAGAGTCCTGGCCTATATGAGGAGCTGGTGACTTTGGCTCAGGTTTTGATGTCAATGGCTCTTGTGATCTTGGGCTACTATTGCCCTTCCAGAAGACTCTTTTCCATCTATAAAATGGAGAGCATCTCTTTAACTGCCTCCTGGGATGGTAGTATAGATTATCCAAACAAGGGTTGGAGAGGAGTTTGCTCTGGCCATGCTGGGGGCACCTCAGCAACTTCATGGGAGTCTTTATGGTTTCTCATCAGTCATTCACTCAGTCTTTGGTGTCTGTGCTTCATGAAATCTTCAGGTAACCTACAGCTGATAGAATCCTTCTAAAAAGCCTGGCAGACACTGTCATGAAGAGTGGTATGGAGCAGATCCCACAGCATATTCAGTGGCTGGAAATTACTCCATAACAAAGAAGCCAGCATCATCATCATCATACCACCTTCCATCTATATTGAAATTCACAGTTTACAAACACTTTCTGTCATCCCACTCACTCCTTACAACACTCCTCTGAGATACTTATGATTCTTGTCATTCTACAGACGAGGACAGTGATGCTCAGAGAGGTTATGGGACTAACTCAAGTTCATACAGCTACTGACTACAGGGGGAAACATGGTTTAAATTTAGACAGGCCTGGGTTTGAATCTTCATTCTTCCACTTACCAACTGCATGACCTAGGGCAAGTTATTTAACCTCTCTGAGCTTCAGTATTCTTGTCTCAAAAACTGAAGATGATATTATGTACCTACAGGGTTCTCAAGATTAGATGAAAAGATCATGTACAGCAGACATTTAGCATGTTCTCCCCGATATAATTTCTGAAAACCCAGAAGGTCCACAACATGCAGCAATATGTCTTTTTTGAGAGGTTCAGATTGTAATCTTGCTGCAGGTGGAGTGAGAGAGAGAGTCACTCAGCTAGCAAGTGGACCCAGCAAACTTCCCAGTTCTCATCTCAGAGGTTGTGGCTATTTTTATTTAAGAGAAGAATTCATTTAATCTGTACATTCACTCTTTGTGGGAAATATTATCTCTATTTTATAGATTATAAAAACAGGAAAATTACATTTTACAGTAGAAGTCAAGAATTGGGGGATTCTTAAAGGTCTCAAAACCAAGGTCTCATGAATGTCAAGGGTTTATAGATGCAAAATCACCTAGCAACACATATGGTCTATGGGAGGCACCCAGAAAGCTCCCTTCTGTGGCATTACTCTTAACCAAAAGAAGTATTTGAAGAACCATCATTTGACAGAGAGCCAAAAGATAGGGTCTAGGGAGAAAATTAATCACTTTATGTTGTTAATTTCTGTTGCTGCCAAGGATCTCCTGAACCCAAAAGGAAGGGAAAGAAGTCCTATACTTGCCTTCTCTTATCCTCTCCTGCCATGAGGTGTAAAATGGGATAACAGAGGGGAGATGTCAGATTATAAACTAGGAAACCTGAACATTTCCAATGATACAGGAAATGTGATACTGTGTTGACTTTTTAATCTCTTTCAAAGAAAAGAGAGAGGAAGTGTGGTGAAGGTGCCGGTGACGGCGTAAATGAAGTGGAAAGTTGAGGTGGGAGTAGTGGCCAAGGGTAGGTGGAACCTGTGGTGCTGGCAGTGTGGGTGGCGATGGTGTGGGTAGCACATGGGAAACTCCATGGAGAACAGGAGAACTGCCGGGTAAGGGTTTGGTTTATCTACCACTACTTAGCCCCTGTGCTCGGTGGAGCTTTGCCAATGGCGGCACCTGCAAGACGCCGCCCCCCTGGCTGCTGGGGTGGTGGTGCAGGAAGTGCTCTGGGAGTCCCAGCATTTTCGCCAGCCAGTCCATGACATTCATCTCTAGCTCTGTGCACGCAGGGCTGGAAGCCTGAAAGAGGGAAAGGAACTTCGTCTGCACAGCCCCAGGGCACCAAGACACACCCCCATCAGCTCCAGAAATACATCTGTCTCTACCCTGGCCCTCACCTGGCCCTGATGGTATCAATGGGAACCTCCCTGGAGAACAGTCGTACTGTGCTCCATCCCCACCCTCCCCTCTGCCAAACCAGAAAAGGAAAAGAACGTGAGGCTTTGGATTCATGCTTCCCCCTATAAGGTGGGTTCTCCAAGGTTCTATGGAGAAAGAGCCCAAGAAATGATTGGCTTGGATTTGGTTCCCCAAGTCCCTAAAATACCCAGCAGAGAAGCACTCTAAAGCCCAGGAGAAAGTTTTAGGACTAAGAAAGAAAGTACTCCTTCCTGGAAAAGATAGTAACATCCCTCCCACACCATGCCCCCTCTGACCCCCCTCACACACAGCCTATTAAGAGTTCAGGCTTGAAATATAAAGATGTTCTAGGAGACCCTTGGCACAATTTAAACTTGAGTGGTGCTTAAGGGGTTATTTAGGGAAGTCTTAGGAACATATCTCTAACTCCTTGAAGACAACAGCACAGGGGAAGTTGTGACTCAACAGGCATCAAGGTGCTTACTTAAGGTCACAAACTGTGGCAATAATGAGATCTCAGTCCAAATCTCATCCGTGTCTCAATAAGCTGTGTAATCTTAGGGAGATAAGCTACCTAAGCTTCAATTTCCTCAACTACAAAATGGGCTAATATTCATGATTTCATAGTAAAGGATTAGATGACATAATTCTATAAAGCTTAAGCTTAAAGAATGTAGCCATTATTAATATTTATCTTGGAACTCTGTTCAGAGATCAGGACAAAATATGTCTGCCCTAGCATGCAACTCCCTGCCATGACTCCCCTTGCCAGTAGTTTCAGCCATTGCTACTCACCCAGGTGAACCCCAAGCAGTTGATCGCGTCAGCCAGCATGTCTCCCAGCAGGGATGGCCAAGAAGTGAGGGCTGGATAGTAGGCATGCATATGAGGGCTCTGCCAATGTACCACCTGGAAGCAGAGCATGCACACAGTTGGCACCAGGAGGCATTTCCAGGAGACTTTCCTCCTCCAGAGACCCTCCCTGGCAAGGGAAGTGCTACTCCAGAGATGGAACGACACTTTTAAGAAGACAGACAAGTAAGTGACACAACTCTTGGAAAACAAGACATAATGGTTCTTGCTCATATTCTAACCTAGTTCATCAGTAGAGCCTTCGCATATATGCAAAGACCAGAAGGAGTATGCAAAATGAAACTGCTGTAGAATTAAAGTTGTGAGATTCTGGGTAGTGATCACATAAGTCTCCAAAGCTTATCCCCCATGCCATCCCTGCCCAGTAATAAAAGGAAGGGGAGACTATGAGCTCCAGAAGAATGGAATGCATATCTTATCCAGTTTCCTGCAAAAAGCAGCTTTGTTTTACGAAGCAGTGAGCTCTCTGGGCATGCAGCTCCTGCGAAGGGTCAGAGTGAATGGGTTCAAAGCTGTCCTTAGTGTCCCAGGGGGGATAGAGCAAGGAGAGGAGAGGTCACGGATGAGAGGCCAATCTCCAGGCTAACCCCTGAGCCCGTAAGTAAAACCAGATGTAAGGAGGAGCTAGGCAGAAGGCAGGCTGCCCCTAACAGGACTCAGAAGCATCCCCAGTGGCTCATCTGCCTCACAGATATCTCATCTCTCCTCATCTCACTGCTCTGCAAGCAAGTCCTGTTCATCTCTGCATTCTTGTCTTTCAGCAATGCTGTGTCCCTTGACAGGAAGGCACTCCCCATACAGACAAGACCCTCCAAAGCATGTTAATTCTTAGCTACTAAATATTCATTTCCTCCTCAAACCCTTTCCCAGCTCCCACAATTCCCTTTGATCCCTTCCCTGAGTCCATGAAACACTGTAATACTAGATGTTTCACCCTACTGAGAACTCATGAGATAACACCGTAGTGCATTATCCTGTTACTTAATGTGCAAAAATTCTTACAATCCTTCAAGAGCAAAAACCATGTCCTGGACATCATGTAAAATGGAAGGAGCATAGGAGTTAAGCCCAAGAACACAGGTTCCAGTACTACCTCTGTCTCTAACTAGCTATATGACTGTGTATATTTACTGTGAAGCTCCAAGGTCCCGACCATGTTTGCACAGGTCTCTTCTGAGATTCATTCTTAGGTTTTTATTTTCTTAAGTGGGGTCTCAAAATGTGTATACACTTCAGACTCCATAAAACTAGGATCCTCTCCTGTACCTCTCTCAACCTCAGTTTCCCACTGTAAAATAAATCCTGTCTCCTAGGGTTGTTGTGTGGATGGGCATGGGCAAGAAATTTGCAAAATGTGAAGCACTAATGTTAAGGGAAAACTAATCATGTGGTGGTAGACACATTACATATCCTGACTTTATTCAGATAATCAAATCTTTTCCTATGATTTTCACCAGCAGAACATCAAGTAGATAATAGCAATATCTTCCACTTCCCATGCTGTACCTTATTTAATTCTCACAGGACCCCTGTGGGGTAGGTTCTACCATTATTCCTATTTTACAGATGAGAATTTGGGCTGACAGAGGCAGCATACCCATGGTCACACATACCTCATAGGGACAGATGACAGTGCCAGGACAGGAACCCAAGGCTGTCTGACTCCAAAGCCCAAACACCTAAGCAGGTTGGTATCCTGCCTCCACCCACCAGACTGCTCTCTCTTTCTCATGAAAAGTAAACAAGGTTTCTCTAACCAGGTTGGAATTAAAGTGTCTAGGAGGTAGCCAGATGAGAAAAATTAATCCAGTTTTCAATGAATCACTAACCAAAATGAGAAAGCAAAGGGCCAACTGCTTTTGGGCCAACTCTCAGGGCTGGTGCAGCCTGTGAGATGAGAAGAAAGATTGGGCCCTCATTATCGCTGTGCTTAGTGACAGTATTTTGGAAACCCCAGAGAAGGGCTTCTACCTCCTGGTCCTATCAAGAGGCAATTGTCTGTTCTTGTAAGATAAATGAGATAAGATAAGCCAGAGGAGCCCTTATCAAAAACAGTCAGACCTCTCTGTCCAGAAATGAGCCTCTCTGACCACACCCCCAGCAACTCCTGAAATTCCTTTCAATCAAATGAGTCAGCTCATTTCCACCTCTTCTGACAGCTGCTCTCAGTCTCGCCCCCAGATTACAGTTAGGCCCTCAGGAGATTACATTTTACAGAACGGAACCCATGAGATAATCTTATCGGGGGCTAGCCTCCATGGTAAAGCTTTACTGATATTAAAATTTTTTCTTTTTTTTTTTTCTTTGGCGGCTGGCCTGTATGGGGATCCTGATATTAAAATTTTCAAAAGATGCTTGTGAAACAGGCCAAATGGTCAAAGAGAGATGAGTATCACTCTCTGAGTCTGAATATTTTCTCACCCCCACCTCCCAACATGCTTCTGTCACATCTAAATCCAAATCTCTCTGGGGACGACAAAAACAAATCTCAAGTCACACACTGTTCAGAACACAAATGCCCAAGCTCAACCTATGTGCGCTCAGTCGCTCAGCAGCAGAGGTAAGACAGTGCAGGAGAAAGGGCAGAGCCTTTGGAGTAAGACTGGACTGGGTTAAAATCCTGGATCTGACAGCTACTAATTCTATGACTTTGGGCAAGACAATTAGCTTCTCTGATTCTCAGTTTCCTCATCTGTAAAACATAGTCATGGTGAGGGTTGAGCAAGCTAGCCTATAATAGGGCTAGTACAGTGCCTGGTACACAGCGGGGAGCCCTTGCCTGGAAATAATTGGTGCGATTTGCACAAGAGCAGCCCATTGTGTGGATTCCAGCTCAAGCCAGGCACATCGGCCAGCTTCCTTCTGTTCTCTGGCCCCACCAGCGCTATTCCAGGCTGCACCCTCTCTCACCGAGAGTATCAGCAGCGATTCAGGAAAAGCCCCTCCTGCTCCAGACCTCCCCTTGGAGACCTCACAGAGGAGAAAGGAGGCAGCTGAGGGGGCACACTCAGCTTCCCAGCCTCCCAGCCTGAAAACCAGGGTGCCTCGGTGGGTGGTGTTCTCGTCTGCCTTCCTCATCTTTGGCATGCTCTTAGACGCTGTGCAGGGGAGGCCCTGGCTCTGCCCATCAGGGCCCAGGGACTGTCTCCAGACTCCTGTCTCTTGTCTTGCTCTCTGGTTATCTTTTCCTCCCAGATCCAATTTTCACTTCTCAGCCCTTCTCCTTAGATTTCTACACTTCTGCCAGAACATGCCCAGGGATGCAGTTGTTGTTCCCCCAACACAACTCTTTGCCCCTCCCCACCCCCCCAACAATACAGGCCAGCACTGGCACCAGAAACCTACTTCCAGTCAAAGTCCTGGCCCTCCACATGCTCAGAAGATGGGCTTGGATATTGGTGGCTATGTGGCTGAAGGACACATTGTCATCCCAGACTGATGCAAGGCAGGCCTTTCTTTAGGCCACTATGCACCCTCCTGTGCCCAAAACCCAGAATCCTGCTTGCAGTCACTGTATCTCACCCCAGGCATGATGATTCGCTCAATGTCTCCAAAGATGCTGTCCCAGCTGTCAGGTTCCTCAGGAGCGCTCTCAGGCAGCAGGGCACGCAGGTAGCCAGGCTGCACATCTGGAGTCACGCGCCTCTCCCGCACAGTGGTCAGGTACTTGCAGATGTAATCCACCATCTCTCTCCCTAGAAGGAAGGCAGAGGGACCAGGCTCACAGCCCCTGACTGGGCCTGACCAATTCAAGCTTGTCCCTCTATGGTCGGGCCAAGAGACTGGGTGAAGAAGAGATGGATCCATGGGCCAAAGTGAGGACTTGATCCCTGGCATGACCTTGTCCTCAGAACAAAAAAAAATAAGAGAGTGAATGAAATGACGAAGGGGATGTATGAGTGAGTTAATGAACAAGAGGGAAAATCTCCAAAGCACAAAACTCTAGCACCAAAGTGAAATATTTCTTTTTCTTCCCCCTTCACTTATCCACATGTCTGATCATCTCTCCTGCCTTTCGTTTCTTCTCAGAAACAAAACATCTATTAATTCATTGCTTTACAGGAATAAATTAATTTACCCCATATTCTTTGTGAGCACAGATGGCAAGTTGCCACACCCAGTTCTGATAAAGGACAAAAAAATCTCTTTGTTCACCATTCCTATTGGATCAGTCATCCCTGAACTTTTTGGGATTCATGTTCTTCAAGAATCTGATTTAAACTATAAGCTTACACACACACACACACACACACACACACACACACACGATTTTTTGTATAATTTCTGAGGTTCGTGGAATCCCTGAAACACAACCATAGGCCCAGACCAAGAACCCCTGCACTAGCCTAAAATCTCAGGGAAATGTGGTGCCGTCTCTCCCCACTGTCTCCACCAACATCTTAGTGCTTAGAACATTTTTTAGACACTCAAAAAATGTACCAAGTGAATGAACAAATGAATAAGGAAGAAAAAAAAAAAAAGCCAAGTCGAATACTCTGAGAACACTGTACATTACTTATTCTTTTTTCCCTTTCATTTCTCCAAGAGAGGGTCTCAGTCTTAAATGCCTCTGTCACTTGCTCTCTTGTCTCTCTCTTTTATTGTTTCTCTCCCTTTCGGGGGGGTGTATCTCTGTTTCTCTCAATATCCATAACCCTTTCTTAGTGTTCCCTAGGTTTCTTCTCCTCTTGCAAAAAAGAAAAATAAATAAATAAATAAAGGAGCAGAAATCCGATTTCTTCCCTCTGCATCAGTTCACACACAGTTATTCTGAACAGAACCAGCTCCAAACAAAACTGAGGAGACAGGGACATATTTCCACACCCTCCTCTCTTCCTCCTGCTTTCCTCCAACCCTCCCACAGCCCGGAGCCTTTTGGGACGCCAGCAGTGCCCCACCAGAGCTCTGGAGATCTGGACCTAGCCTTCCACTTGTCCAGAGACAGTACTAAATGAATTTGTGTTCCACTCACAGGATATAAGTCCACAGGAACCTTGCTCTCGGCTAAATGTGCCTTTGGAAAACAATGGAATACGCTAATGCATATTAAAGTGTAAAAGCTATAACTCACCCCTCTCTGTGCAGGAGGGAGATAAAAAGTTAGGTTTTAACAGAGAACAAGACAGCAAAGGAGTTTTAGGCAATCTGACCTACCAATGGGGATGAACACATAAAAAATGACAGAAATAAAGACATTCAAGATTCTCTTGGAAGCAACTACCTACTTCCCCTCTAAGGGGAGTCATGCCTGAAAACGGGATAACCATTTTTGCTTGATACATAGCAGACACTTACTAAATATTTATGGGATGAATAACTACATGAAAGGACACTACTAACAGATTCACACACAGAGAAATGAATGTGAAGGAAGAAAAGATTTTGCAGTGCCTACAGAATACTTAGGGAAATTTTTTTTCTATTTCATAATATGAATAACCCCTTTTTACACATTTAGTGGATCAGGAATCCAAATCCTCTATTTTGCAGAAAGTAGAGAGACGAAGCGAGGCATGGTCGTGGGGATGTGTATGAGGGTGGGTATATGAGAGGCAGCATGAAAGAGAGCTTGAGAGAAGTTTTAAACTTGGATCCCACATTCCTTTCTCAGGAAAAATATTGCTGAAGCCAACTCTCAGAAGGCAATTCTAACAAACCAGCCAAACCACACCCTAAAATCTAAAAGGGCCACCCCCCAGCAGCTGTCCCTGCAGGAGCGGCCACAGGGAAGAGGACTGGGGATGCTCACCTCTCTGTCTGTACTCCTCGGGCCCCATCATCTCCCTGGGGGCTCTGGCTCCTTCTCACAGACACACACACAGGAGGGGAGAGGCTGTGGGTGTGCAGTGAAAGGTGGCAGAAGGCGGCAGAGCAGCCCAGCTTCCTGCCTGCTGATCCTACACCTCCCTGGCAGCCAGTGTGGGCCCTTTATTTTAAGCGCTTTCCTTTCTTCCACCTTAGTTAGCTCCGCCCTTCAAAGTCCCTTCCTCTAGGCTTAATTAATTCCACCCCTTCTTTCCCCTTGTTAAAAACCGTGACCATGAGATCCGAGATAAAAGGGCTTCTAAATTAAACAGTGCACTTAGCAACCCAAAACTTCAGTCAACCTCCAGGTAGATACGGCAAAAGAACCCTCAGTTCTTTCTGCCCCTTGATCCAGGCAATAGAGCCTCGGCCTCAGACAGAGTTCCCAGCTCAGTAGTCCAGAACAAGGCCAAGGGTGTGCAGAATAAGTGGCACAAAGTATTATTAGTAATTTTCCTGCCACTGTTTCCTTAGCAGCATCTTATAGTGATGCCCCCGCCACCCTGGCTGGCCACACTGTGCTCAGGAATGGGCAAATGTTATCACTGAACTCAATGGATTTTTTTTATTGCTACATATATTTATTGTTGTAGAGAGATAAAGAAACACAGATAAGCAAAAAAAAGGGGGGTGATTAAGACATCACCCTGAGTTAAAGCGGTGCAGAAGCAGCTGCAGGGAGGGGAAACACTATTCTTGGAGCTTGAATTCTGAGTAAAAATGGATCGAACTTTTCAAGTGGCCAAATACAATAGACTTTTTTGTTTCCAGTTATCTTTCTTGTCCTCTCGGTGTCATTTGATTTGTGACTACTTTGTCCTTGAGACACACAGTTTCTCTGGGCTTCTGAGACATGGCCTCTTACTGTCTTCCTTCCACCTCTCTGGATATTTGTCTCCTCCACCCAGCCCTTAAATGTTGCATGCTTCAGGGTGTTGCCGGCCTTTCCTCTCCTTTCTAGGTGGCCTTGTCCATTTCTATTGCTTTAAATGTTACCTGTGTGATATCTGTGTACATATAAATCCCACGTCAAATTTACACCATCAGTCCCTCCCTTGTCTTCTGAGCTCCAAAATCTTATTTCCAACTGCCTATCTGACAAATGCCCTTGCATGGCTCTCAGGCACCTCAAACTTAACATGTTGCAAAACTGAATTTTAGTCTTTCCCTAAAAATCTGTTCTCCTTTTGGTCTTCCCCATCTCCATGCATCATCTCCCCATCCATCCATCCATTATTTATTTATACATCCATCCATCCAAAAGCTCAAGCATAAACCTGGACTCTTCCATCCCCTTCACTTCCCTCAACACCTGCTTAATCCAATCTGTTCAGATCCAGTTCTACTTCCAAAATAAATCTCTCATCTGTCAAATTCACTCCACCTCCATGGCTACCACCCTATTCTGGTCCAAGCCATCATCACCATTCACCTAGACTAATGAAGAAGCCTTCTAACTGGCCGTCCCTCATCTGCTCCTGGCCTCCTCCAATCTAATCTCTACAGAATAGTCAAAGCGATGTTTTCAAAAGCACAGATTTGATCATGATATTCCTGGTTAAAAGCCTCTAACATTTAAAAAGCTAAAGAAATTCTTTAAGGTAGTGTGGTACAAAATTGAGTTCTTTTTTGTGTGTGTGTGTGTGTCTTTTTCGTGACCAGGCACTCAGCCAGTGAGCACACCGGCCATTCCCATATAGGATCCGAATCCGCGGCGGGAGCGTCACCGCGCTCCCAGCGCCGCACTCTCCTGAATGCGCCACGGGCTCGGCCCAAAATTGAGTTCTTATTTATACAATATCTAATTGAAAGATGGCATTTTTAAAAATATGCCAATTAAAATAAGAAGAGAGAAAAATCTATGAAAAAATAAGAAATGTGCAAAACCTATATTAAAAAACCTAAATTGCTACTCACCAAAGAGTATATACAAATGGCAAATGAGCTCATGAAAAGATGTTCAACATCGTTATCCATTAGGGAGATGCAAATTTAAACCATAACAAGATATCACTGCACATCAATTAGAATGGCTAAAATAAAAAACGATGATAATACCAAATGCTGACAAAGAGGTGGAGGAACTGGATCCCTCATATATTCTTGGTGGGAATATAAAATGGTACCATTCTGAAAAACAGTTTGTTAGTTTCTTAGAAGACTAAACATGTACTTATTACACAAACCAGCAATTACCAGCAATTTTGAGGAATTTATCCCAGAAAAATGAAAACTTTTATTCATGCAAAATCCTGTACATGAATGTTTACAGCAGCCTTGTTTGTAATAGCCCAAACTGTAAATAACCCATATGTCTTTCAGTGGGCAAATGGGTAAACAAACTGGGCTGTATCTATACAACAGCACACTACTCAGCAATGAAAATGCAAGAATTATTACACACGCAGCAACTTGGATGTATCTCAGGGTATTTGCTGAGTGAAAATTATGTAACATTCTCAAGATAACATAATTATAGAGATGTAGAATAAATTAGTGGTTGCTAATTCAGGGTGTTAAGCATGGGGTGGGGGAGGGGTGCAACTGTACTTCATGGTATAGTATGAGGGATTTCCTTGGTGGTGATGGAACGGCTGGGTGTCTTGATTCTGGTGAGGGAAATACAAACCTCTGTGTGCGGCGCTGGGAGTGCGGCGACGCTCCTGCCGCGGGTTCGGATCCTATATAGGAATGGCCGGTGCACTCACTGGCTGAGTGCCGGTCACGAAAAAGACAAAAAGAAAAAAAGAAAAAAAACACCTCTGTGTGGGACAAAACTGCATATAATTATACACAAACACACAAATGAGTTTGTCTTATTCAGCTTGGGCTGCTATAACAAAATACTGTAGACCGGGTGGCTGAAACAACAAACACTTTTTTTCACCGTTCTGGAGGCTGAAATGTTCAAGATGAAAGTGCTGGCAGATTTACTGCCTAGTGAGAGCTCTCTTCCAGGTTTGCTGATGGCCCCCTTCTTGCTGTATCCTCTCATGGTGGAGAGAGAGAGAGTGCTTTGGTCTCTTCCTCATATAAGGACACTTATCCTGTCATGGAAGCTCCACCCTCATGACCTCATCTAAACCTTATCACCTCCCAAAGGTTCCACCTCCTCATACTATCATGTTGGGGGTGAGGGTTTCAACATATGATTTGAGGGGGACACAAACATTTGATCCATAGCAGAGTGCATTTTAAAACTGGTAAAATCTGTATTTGACCTAATTAACAGTATCATACCAATGTCAATTTCCTGGTTTTGACATTGTACTATTTTATATAAGATGCGATCATTGGGAGAATGCAGTGTAATATAAAATATATTGGCCTTCGTCCCTAGTTCCTGTCACAGATTCCTAAAATCCTTGGGATTTCTTGAGTGATAGGAGTGTCCCCTTTTGAAGACACCTGAGTTTATGCTAATGAGGTGACTTAGGGCGGGGCCCCTAGAATGCCTCAGACTGGGGCTGGTCCCTGGAAAGACCCAGTGATTACAGCGTTAAACTTTAAATCCCACCCACTGACTTCTGAGTGGGTGGGGAAGGCTGGAGATCAAGCTCTGTAAAAACTCTAGAACAATGAGATCTGATGAGCTTCTGGGTTGTTGAACACAAGGAAGGTTCTGGGAGGGTGGCGTGAAACTCCATGCCCCCACCCATACTTTGCCTTATCCATCTCTTCATCTGGCTGTTCAACTGTATCCTTTATAATAAACCAGTAAAGGTAAATGTTTCCCTGAGTCCTGGAAGCTGTCCTAGCAAATTAATTGAACCCAAGGGAGAGGTTGCAGGAACTCTGGTTTGTAGCCGGTTGTGCGACTTGCGTCTGAAGTGGTGGCAGCCTTGGTGGGATTGAGTCCCGAACCTATGGGATCTTATGCTATCTTCAGATAGATAGTATCAGAATAATAAGAATAAAGATGTCATCTTGCTCCATAACCAAGGTTCAAAATATCAAATAACCATGGGAAAAGAGAGAACTCAGAGAAATGCATGCCAAGAAAAAAACTGTGTCCTTTTAAAATCTTTTACAGCCCATGTGATTTTTAGGTCCCAACATGGCCTGTCTTGCTCACTCCAACATTGTGAGTTTGCAATAAAATGGTTTTCTTAAATTGCTACTGAGAAATCCACAATGAGATATCACTTTACATACAGTAGGCTTACTATAATATTTTTTTAAAGATAATAACAACTGTTGGTGAGGATGTGGAGAAATTGGAACCCTCATACATTACTGGTTGGAATATAAAATTGTGCAGCCATTTTGGAAAACATTCTGGAAGTTCCTCAGAAGGCTTACCAGGGCTGGCCAGTTACTCAGTTGGTTAGAGCATGGTGCTGGTAATGCCAAGGTCCAAGGTCCCATCCCTGAACAGGCCAGTTGCCAAAAAGAAAAAATAAAGGCTAAACATACATTCGTTTATGACCCAGCAATTCCTACTCCTAGGAATATATCCAAGGAAAATAAAAATTCATGCCCACATAAAAACTCATGCATGAATGCTAGTAGCAGCATTATTCATAATAGACAAAAAGTGAAAACCACCCAATGTTCATCGACAGATGAATGTATAAATAAAATGTGGTATATCCATACAATATTATTTCACGATAAAAAGGAATGAAGAATACTTATCCATGAGCTTGAAGACATTATGCTAAGTGAAAGAAGCCAGTCACAAAGGACCACATATTGTATGATTCCATTTATACAGAATACCCGGAATAGTCAAATCCATAGAGACAGAGAGTAGATTAGTGGTTACCAGGAGTTAGGGGTGAACAGGGAGTTGGAGGCTGATGGCTAAGGGGAACAGCTTTTTATTGGGCGGGAAGGACAGGGACTGATGAAAATGTATAAGTCGATTATAGTGATGGTTACACAACTCTGTGAATATACTGTTGGATTCAGAAAGCAGTGTCTGAAGTGAAAACCTCAGAAGCAGCCTGAAAAGCAAAATTTTCCTCTGAACTTCTCTTGGGCTCCTGTCTCAGCCTCATTCTCCCCTGAGACAAGCCATAGCAGTTACAAGGGGTCTTCAAAAAGTTCATGGAAAATGCATAGTAGAATCTCTTTTCCCCAAGGTGGGACATAGAAACCAGAACCCCTTTTCCCCAGCCCTAAAGACTAAAATTATATTCTGATCATCCCCCACCTTTCTGTCTTGGAGCTGGCCATAAAGAAATTCTCTGACCTACCTGTCTGATTGTAGGTCATAAAACCCCCATTCCTGAGAGGATCCTACCCCATAGAGTGGAGGAATAAATGCTACACAAAGAGGCCAAGAAGAGTCTGAGCAGGCAGGCCTTGCTGCATTTCCCCACTCAGTCTATTAGCATTAGATCATACTTTTCTTGTCCAGTCACACTTTTATAAGACTGTCCCTGCTTCATAGAATCTAAGCATAAAAACGGGCAGTTTTCCCTATACCTTTGGGTCTTCATTCTGAAGGCTCCCATGTCACATAAAACTATGATCAAATAAATTCGTTATGCCGTGTTATAACACCAATGTCAAGGGTTCAGATCCCCGTACTGGCCAGCTGCCCTCCCAAAAAAGCAATTGTTATGCCTCTTTTTCTTTTAATCTGTGTATGTCAGCTGATTTTTCAGAGAGCCTTCAGGGGGCTGAAGGGGAGGTCTTCCCTCAGCCACTGCAGTACTAAAATTCATTGAATTGTATGCATTTTTGTTTTTTTTCTTTTAATTGATAGGTAATAATTGCAAATATTTATGGGGTACAGAGTAATATTTCAATACCTATATACACTGTGTGATGATCAAATCAGGCTAATAAGCATGTTCATCGCTATAAACATTTATCATTTCTTTGTGATAAGAACATTTGAACTCCTCTCTTCTGGCTGTTTGAAAAATATACAATAAATTTGTTAATTATAGACACCTAGCACTACTAGAGAATACTAGAACTTATTCTTCTTATCTAGCTGTAATTCTGTGTGTTAATCAACCTCTCTCTGTGGCCCGGTACCCTTCCCAGTCTCTAGTAACCTCTATTCTATTCTCTACTTCTGTGAGCTCACTTTCTTAAGTTCCCACATATAAGTGAGAACATGCACTATTTATCATCCTGAACCTGACTTATTTCACTTAACATAATGTTTTCCAGGCTCATCCATGTTGCTGAATTTTACACTTTAAATGCGGGAATTTTAAGGGCCGGCCTATGGCTCACTCCAGAGAGTGCGGTGCTGATTAACACCAAGGCCACAGGTTCAGATCCTATGTAGGGATGGCCGGTTCGCTCACCGGCTGAGCGTGGTGCTGACAACACCAAGCCAAGGGTTAAGATCCCCTTACTGGTCATCTTTTTAAAAAAATAAATAAATAAATGCAGGAATTTTATAGTGTGGGAATTATATCTCAATAAAGTTGTCGATGTAAGGGAATGCCTGAAGAATATAAAGTCTTTAGTGAAAAAATGGCCTAGTGGATTTGGACTGCAGTCGTATTGCCAATAAACCTTTCATAGGAACAGGGCGGGAAGAATAATATTGACAATGATAACAGCTGACATTTATTTAGCACATAAAAAGTACTGAACACCAAGTCAGTTACTTTAAATGGAAAAGCATGTTATTTTCTCTTCAAGTGTTTCTTCTGCTCCATTATCTCTCTTCTATTGTTCTCCAAATTCGATTATGCCTACGCTAAACATTTTTACCTTATTTCATATATAATTATATTATATTCTTTATTTTCCATCTTCTTGTCTCCCTGAGTTTGGAAATTTTTTTCAGACCTACTTTTGGGTTCTCTCTCCAAATGTATCTAATATGATGATGATAAAACCATTTATTAATTGCTTAATATAAGGGTTTTTTAAAATTTGTTTAATATCAGTTGTTGTATTGTCTTTCAGTTGTAGAAGTTTCATTTTTTTGTTTGTTTGCTTATTTACAGTTTTCAACTCCCTGACAATTTTTTTTTTTTTTTTAAAGATGACGGGTAAAGGGATCTTAACCCTTGACATGATGTTGTCAGTACCATGCTCTCCCAAGTGAGCTAACCGGCGATCCCTATGTGGGATCCGAACCTGTGGCCTTGGTGTTGTTAGCAGCAGCACACTCTCCTCAGTGAGCCACAGGCCGGCCCCCTGACAAATTTTTTAATCTTGACTTTTATTTCCTTGAACATAATAGATTTTTTAAATTGCTACTGAATGATATCACAGGAGACCTATAAAAATGGAATGATATACCATGTTCTTAGAGAATAAGATTCAACGTCACAGAGATAACAATTTTCCCTAAGTTAATTTGTAAATTTAACACAATACTAGTGAAAACACCAACAGGCTTTTTGGGTGTTTTGTTTTGGAGTTCACTACCTACTTTTAAAGCTTATAAGTAAAGATAAATAAGCTAGAATAACTAGGAAAACTCTGCAAACAAAGAGTAATGAGAACGTTCTGTTTTTACTCAGAAAGTATTAAAATATAATATGAAGCATCAATAATTAACAATGAGATACTGGTGTATGAGGAGTCAAACAAAAGGAATAAATAAATCCAAATACGTACAGGAATTTAGCATGTAACAGATAACATCTCAGATCAGAAGGAAAAAGACGAACTATTTAATAAATTGTGCTAGAACAAGGTGTAGCCATTTTTATAAGTTAGATCCATTCTTCACAGCATGTACTTGATTAAATTCCAAAAAAGTCAGAATTTTAAACGTAAAATATAAAAACATACAGTTACATGAAACCATCACCGCAATCAAGGTAATGCAGGGTTTCATGGTGTATGCATATGTCTAAACTCATAAATAGTATTCATTAAATATGAGCATTTTTTTGTATATCAATTATACCTCAGTAGAGCTGTTTTAAAAAAAAAGAAAGTGGAAATTACACAAAGAAAATTAAAGAGCCTTCCTGGACAATCTCAGAGTGAACAATACATTTATAACTATGGCTCAAAAACCAGACACCATAAATTCAATCACATTAAAACAAACAAACAAACAAAACCCAGGGTAGAAGGAAATATGAAGGGAGCAATGTATGCAGATGTTTTCATATTTACATTTTGATAATATCCATGGAGGGTTGTGCATCTCTTTTGGCTGAACTGTAGGAAAACATTAAGTAATTCAGTGGAAATATACCTTATTGCTAATATTTTAATAGTCTAGATCTGATCAAATATTCTTAGAAACATCCTCAGTATACTCTCACTTTATGCTCATTTTAAACTGAGCATTAAGGGAATGTAGTATTTTAATCATATCTCTGCCAATTCTTCTATCTAGAGGCCTGTTGCCATTTTTGTTTTCTATGAAATTTTTATCGTGAAGAAAGGCAGTATTACATTTTTTTATTTTCTTTTTTTCTTTCTTCCTTTATTTCTTTCTTTTGTGCTACCAACTTCCTGAGACAGATTAGATTTTTTTCTAACAGACTGAGTTAGTGTAGTATATTCTTGGTTATCAAAATACTCACAGATCTTTGCAACTTTGAATTGGTAAATATTCATAATGTGTGAAAAAGCATGATACATACCATATGATCTCAATCACATAAAATTGGATGTTGTGTATATACACACACAGGACCCGGAAGGACACGTTAAACTTTAACTGCTTGTGATTGTGAAAGCCTTTGTTCTTTGCTTCTTGTGATTTTCAGTTTCCTATAATGCACATATTAACTTTGAAAAAAAAAAGGTTATTTCAAAAACCTAGAAAAAATCCATAAGGAAAATTTGAAAAAAATAAAATAAATGACAAACTGAGAAAAAATATTCGCAGATCATAGCACAAAGGGCTAATCTCTCTAATATATGAAGAATTCTGAATTGAGAAAAAGAGACCGGCACTCTAATAGAAAAATGGGCAAAGAATAGTAAGAGAAATTAGCAGAAACGGAGATCAGATACAAAGCTATTATAGCTAGATAAGAGATGGTGGTGGTACTAATAGGCCAGTGTGAAGTGATCGGATTCTAGATATATTCTGAAAGTAAAACAAACAAGATTTGCTAATGGCTTGGATGTGGGATATGAAACAGGGAAAAGAGTCAAGGATGGCTTCAAAGTTTGAGGCCCAAGTAACAGGAAGGATGGAGTTGTTAACTGCCAGACCAGGAATGATTATAAGAGAAGAAGGTTTTGAGAGGCATGTGAGGAGTTCAGTTTTGAGCCTGTCAAGTTTCAGATGTCTATTAGATGTGTAGGTGGAACCATCAAGTAAGTAGCTGGTTGAGTCTGGAGTTGATGGGAGGAAGCCTGGGCTGGAGATATAAATTTGGGAGTCATCAGCCTACCGATGAAGTTTAAAGCTGTGAAACTGGCTGAGCTTATCAAGAAGTGAATATTGAGATAAATGTGCAAGGATGACACGTCACATAGCCTGCCAGATGCTTGTCTATTTGGAGTCCTCACAGTTCATTCCCCATCCCTCCCCATCCACAGTCATCCTTTTCCTCCACACCTCCTGCCACCTACCATGCTCCTACTCACACTGTACCTACCCCCACTCGTAACTCCCTCTCGGGAGAGACATTGCACACCTCACACTCACACATGTACATACACTGTTTGAAAATTTAATCATCCTGTACTTTAGGGAAAGGACCTGTTTAACACTTTAATGTCTGCATAGTATTCTGTCACATGGACATACTGCTATTTCTTTAACCGACTCCTATATTGGACATTTGTGGTGGGGGGGGGGGTTGTTGGTGGTGGTGGTTTGAGTGATTGTTTTGCTATTAGTAAGAATGAGATAAACCAATTTTGCACTCTTAGATATTTCCTTAAAGTAGTATTGCTGAGTCAAAGAGTTTGAATCTATTTTACAAAATGCCCTCCTGAAGGATGAAGTATTTTATCAGTGTTTCCTCATCTCTCCACATGTGGGGACCGTGAGTTCTGTTTCCTTTCTCTTTTAAGAGATGTTGCACAGAGTAAATAAAATAATTAAACTAAAAGTTTTAGCGACAGTTCTGTACTTTTACACAATTAACTGTTTGGAATGTTTTATTGAGTTCTCCTTAGAAGAATTGAGATGTGAAGTCTTCCACATCTGTTCCACTCTTCCTTATAGCTGAAATTAGGAAAAGAAGTTAGTGGGATGTACCTTGAAGCCAGGCAAAAGCAAGGCAAAAACAAAAATAAAACATGGAATTCTTAACTTCACGGAGAAATTCCACAAAGAAGTACAATGCGTGCCTGATAAATGAGGGAAGCGTTAACCAGAAGTGAAGTGTGTTAACAAGAAAACGAGAGGGATTTACAACAGCTTGAGACAGGGAGTACACCACCCAAGGAACTGCTTAGAGTTGAAGAACTGGTTTTATCTTCAACAATGTATTGAAAGATTTTTGTGCCCATAGTAATGGCATTTCTGGCGCCTGAATAGACACTGGGGATAGATGTGAAGTAGGGTCAGTCTAAGGAAGTCCATCTTCCGCCAGAGAGGATGCAGCTGTGCAAAGAGTAATCAGGCCTAAGAGCTCACTTGGGAAGCGTATAGCATGCTAACAGAGTTGACAGAGCATCAGCCTTGGGACCAGAGAAAATCACACCTTTTTGCCACTAGGAAGAGAGTGGGCCTGAGATGACTGACCTCTACGTACCTTTAATACAGCTTTGCCTCACTACGTATTTCCTCAAAATATATTTAAGAATGTTTATGACGCACTGAGCACTATGCCCTGCACTTTTCATACACACTGTTTGATTCAATCTTTACAACAACCTAATCCAAGCCATCTTCAACCCCATCCTTGAGAAACTGAATCTCAAGGAAATTTGAAAACTTGGCTAAAATTACACAAGAGAATATTTGAAGAAGACAGGATTTGAACCCAAGACTCTCAGTACCACTGTACTTTCTATCACCCCAAACTGCTGTTGTCTTTGACTCCTAAAATGCCAGAGCTGCAAGACCAGGGGGCTAATGGAGTTCTGATTTTTGGAGGCTTTGCTAAATGCTCCCAAACACTTGACTAAACATCATATGCAATAATCCACTTATTGTTCTTTCAAATATAATTCAAAATAGACAACTATAAAATATCAAAAGAAAAAGAGCAAGTATTGAAAAACACTATATTAGGTAGTATATTACATCTTTCAAAAATACTAAGTGTGAAAATTAAATCTTTTCCTCACTAATTACCTGGAAAAGCATTAATTATAAAAAGGAGGTAGTGTTGAACAGACAAAGAAAAAGGATAAAGTTGTAAATTAAAATTGCATTCCACCATTAATTATAGACTGCTTGGGTATTAGATTCATGTACTCGTAAAACTTCTTGGAATTCTCCTTCAGCCTGGCATTGAGACTTTCACAAAGAAGCATTAATAAATGTACTAAATGAGACAATATCAATGAAGGGTTTTTTTCTCTTTTTCCTAATATCACAGCTGATACAAACTGTTTTTAAAAACATTGGGCAGTGGGAGAAGATATTTACAACTTATACAACAAGGCAAAGATTAGTTTAGTTTTCAGAAAGATATTAAACTTCAACACATCAGTAAGAAAAACTACCCAACGACAAAACTGGCCACGAACTGGCAATTCATGGAAGAACAAACTTTCATGGGCAAGAAATAACAGGGAAAAATGTTTGACCTTGCTGGTAATAAGGGAAATGCAAATAAGAGGAAAAAATTTCATGTCAATGTGGGCTGGCCAAAATGTTAAAGTGGAACAGTATCAAGGGTTTGTGAAATGTGGGAAAATGAAAATTCTCATTACTATGCACTCTTCACAGATATTTTAGAAAGCAATTTGATAATATCTAGTAAAGTTGTCTACCTAGACCAAACAATTCCATTTCTAGGTACACACCTTGGGGAAGCCTAGTGTCTGTACATAAGGAGAAAATATACAAGGATGTTCATTTCAGCACTATTTATAACAGTAAAAATTGGAAGTGCATTTCTCTTTTTTTGTTGCTGGTCAGTATGGGGATCCGAACCCTTGACCTTAGTGTTAGGAAGTGGCATTTCTATATAGAAAAAGTGATAAATAAATTATGGTATATTCTTAATTTTATATAAGTCAAAACGAATGATTGGACATTCAAGAATTAATCTGAATGTCTAAAATACCATTTAACTGAAAAATCAGCATGCAGAATGGTACAGGTGTAGTGTGAGAGCCTTAACAAAGTTTAAAAACCACACAAAACTCTACCATATATTTCTGAAATCAGGTACATAGTGAAAGCATAATGTAAAAATGTAGGTAGAAAGCAGCATCTCAACCTCAGGATAGAGGTTAATAGTGTTTGTCTTTTAGGAGAGACCGAGAGATCTTTTAGGAGGGAGGGAGGGACCAGGCAAGAAAACAATGAGACTCCAACTACATCTGTAACATTCTGCTTCTTAAAGAATTGAGGTAAAGAACACAAACTTAAGACTCATTAAATCTGGGTGGTAGGTACATGGACGTTTGTCATTTTATTCTCTATGCTCTTCTGTATGTTTTTAAGTTTTCATTAAAGCAAAACAAAACAAAAAACTAATGAGTATTAAATTATACCCAACAAGGCACTGAACACATTTAATAATAAGCTTCTGTGTTTGATACCCTGAGTCTCTGTGATACTAGGTAGAAAGGTTTGGAAGCAGTCAGTTCTCTGGCAGACCAAGGACTTTTTTTTTTTTTTTTTGAGGCTGGCCAGTACAGGGATGGAACCCTGGACCTTGTTATCAGCACCATGCTCTAACCAACAGAGCTAACCAGCCAGCCTTTGAACAAGGATTTTTAAAAAAGGAAAGACTATAGTTTCACTCGTGAGAGCTTTCTTAATATATGATACTTTCCTACAGCAAAATAAATGAATGCAATTTAAACTTAATTCTTGAGAGTTGTGATGAAGACGGTAAGTCTAGAATGATCATGAAAAACAGTAATACAAAAATGAATGCTTTACTGACTTTTAATTGGCACACATAAAAAAATAAGAAAATTATTTTCTTATACAAAAATCAAAAGGACATCTAAACAATCCATAAAATTCAAAATTATAATCCATGTAATCAATCCAGTAAGACTGGAATTGTATTGTATGGTACTATACATGTAGAAAACATGTGTCAGCTATACAAGTGACATCAGAACTATTCAGATAAGAAACTGAGTAAGCACTTAATAAAGAATGGTGGACAAAACCTCAGAAATCAGGTAAAAAATTTTCCAGAAAAGAAATGGTAGCTTTGGGAGGGAAGTTACAATATTTATCTAGAAATGAAGAGCCCTTAGGAATTGTATCAAAATTATATTCAATATTTAATTATCACTAAAGTAAAATATTTTTATTTATTTATTTATTTTATAAAGCCCTGAACATGCTCTTCAAGATCTTCCTGAGTGTAGACACAAACTGTGTTTGTTCATCTTTATCTCACATCCCATGCTGCCATGTCCCCTACTCTTCAAACACAGTGTCAATGGAAACCCAGAAGAGGAAACAGATCTAAGAGGCAATTCTGAGATGGGACAAATGGCAGTCAGTGGCCACATGGGTTTGGGACAGGGGAGGGGCAATAGAGAAGAAGGATCTAGAATGATATCAAGATTCTGGCTTGAACGGCTGATGGAGAATCCAGACACAGAAAAAGAGCTGGGTGAGAGGTGAGGACTTTGGTTTGGGAAGTGTTTTGTTTGAGGCTGCCAGGGAATATTCTTTTGTTTTCATTTTTGTTTGTTTTTTTGTTTTATCATTACACAATGTAAACATTTTTTGTGGCTCTTTAACAATTTCTCCCTAACTCCTCCCTCCTCCTTTCCCATCTCTGGTGGCCTCAGTTCCATTCTCTGCTTTTGAAAATTCAAGAAATTATTGTGATTGTTGTATCTTTCATTCTTTTTGTTTTTGTTTTTGTTTTCAGCTCTCACTTATGAGCGAGGACACGCAGTATTTCTCTTTCTGTGCCTGGCTATTTCACTTAACATAATTTTCTCTAAGTTCATCCATGCTGCAAATGACAGAATTTCACTCCTTTTTATGGCAGAGTAGTATTCCATTATATATATATTTATATAAGAGTTGGAACTAACCTAAATGTCCATTAATGGACGACTGAATAAGGAAAATGTGCTAGATATAGATATAGATATAGATATAGATATAGATATAGATATAGATATAGATATAGATATACACACACACATAGTAAACAGAGCTGTGATAAACATGGGAGTGCAGGTATCCCTTCAACATGATGATTTCCATCCCTGTAAACATACACCCAACAGCAGGATTGCTGGCTCATATGGCAGTTCTATCTGTAGTTGTTTGAGGAACCTCCATACTGTTTTCCATAATAGCTGCACTAATTTACAGTTCCACCAACAGTGTAGGAGGGCTCTACTTTCTCCATATCCTTGCCAGCCTTTGTTATTCTCTGTATTTTTGATACTGGCCAGTCTAAGTGGGGTGAGATGATATCCCAATGTGGTTTTCATATGCATTTCCCTGATGCTGAGTGATGTTGAGCATTTTTTTCACGTGTCTGTTGGCCATTTGATTATCTTCCTTTGAAAAATGCCTATTCAGCTCTTTTGGCCATTTTTTAATTGGGTTACTTTTTTTTTTTTTTTTCTTTACCATTAAGTTGTTTGGGTTCCTTGTATATTCTGGGTATTAATCCCTTGTCAGATTAACTGTTTGCAAATTTTTTCTCTATTCTGCAGGTTGTCTTTTCACTCTGTTAACTGAGCAGAAGCTTTTTAGTTTGATATAATCCCACTTATTTTTTCTTTTGTTGCCTATGCTTTTGGGATCTTGTTCATAAAGTCTTTGCTGAGTCCTACTTCCTGAAGTGTTTCCTCTATGTTTTCTTTTAATAGTTTTATAGTTTTGGGTGTTATATATAAGTCTTTCGTCCACTTTGAGTTGATTTTGGTATATGGAAACAGGTATAGGTCTAGTTTCATTCCTCTACATGTGGATGCCCAGTTTTCCCAGCACAACTTACTGAAGAGGCAGTCCTTTTCCCAATGTATGCTCCTGTTGGAGCATATATCAGTTGGCTGTAAGTGTGAGGGTTGATTTCTGGGTTCTCTATTCCATTCCATTGGTCTGAATATATGTTTTTATGCCAGTATCATCCTGTTTTGGTTACTGTAGCTTTGTAGTATAATTTGAAGTCAGGTAGTATTATGTGCCAGGCTTTGTTTATTTTTTTGCTCAGGATTGCTTTGGCTATCTGGGGTCTTTTGTTGTTCCATATGAATGTTAGGATTTTTTTTCTATTGCTGGGAAGAATGTCATTGATGTTTTGATGGGGATTGCATAGAATCTGTAGATCATTTTGGGTAGTATGAATATTCTCACAATGTTAATTCTTCCAATCCAAGAGCCTGGAATGTCTTTCCACCTTTTTGTGTCTTCTTTCATTTCTTTCAGCAGTGATTTGTAGTCCTCATCGTAGAGATCTTTCACTTCTTGGGTAAATTTATTCCTAGGTTTTTTTTTTTTTTTTTGGTGACTATTGTAAATGGGCTTGCTTTCTTGATTTCTTTTTCTGCTGGTTCGTTATTGGAGTATTAAAATGCTACTGATTTTTGTGTGTTGATTTTGTATCCTGCAACTTCACTGAAATTGTTTATCAACTCTAAGATTTTCTTGGAGAGTCTTCAGGTTTTTCTATATATAGGATCATGTCATCTGCAAACAGGGGCAGTTTGACTTCATCTTTTCCAATCTGGATGCCCTTTTTTTTTTTTTTTTTTGCTTTCTCTTGCCTGATTGCTCTGGCTAATATCTCCAAATACTATGTTAAATAGGAGTAGTGAGAGTGGACTTTGTATTGTTCCCTTTCAGGATGATACTGGCAGTGGGTTTGTCATGTATGGCTTTTACTGTGTTGAGATACTTTGTTTTGATACTTTCCTTCTAAACCTAATTTAGCAAGAGTCTTTATCATAAAAAGATGTTGAATTTTGTCAAATGCTTTTTCAGTGTCTAGAGAGATGATCATATGTTTTTTGTCTTTGATTTTGTTGATGTGATTTATCATATTTATTGATTTGCATGTGTTAAATCATCCTTGCATCCCTGGGATTTATCCCACTTGATTGTGGTGTATAGTCTTTTTGATGTGTTGCTGTATTCTGAGTCCTAATGTTTTGCTAAAGATTTTTGCATCTATGTTCATTAGAGATATTGGCCTGTAGTTTTCTTTTCTTTTTGTATCTTTGGTTTGGTATCAGGGTAATGCTGACCTCGTAGAATGAGTTTGGGAGAATGGCCTCTTTCAATTTTTTGGAATAGTTTGAAGAGAATTTAAAGGTCTGGTAGAATTCAGCAGTAAAGCCACCTGGTCCTGGGCTTTTCTTTGTTGGGAGACTGCTGATTGCTACTTTAGTCTTTTTGCTCGTTATTGGTACACTTTAGACAAATTGGACCTGGCAGATATCTACAGAACATTTTATCCAGCGACTATAGAATATACATTCTTCTCATCAGCACATGGAACATTCTACAGGATAGACCATGTTAGCTCACTAATCAAGTCTCAACAAATTTTTAAAAATTGAAATCATTTCAACTATCATTTAAGACCACAACAGGTTAAAACAAAATCAATAACAAGTGAAACTCAGGAAACTATACAAATACATGGAAATTAAACAACATGCTCCTGAATGACCTACGGTCCAAGAAGAAATTAAACAGGAAATTAAACAAAAAAATTGAAACTAACAAAAATAAAGAAATATCATGCCAAAACCTGTGGGATACTGCAAAAGCAGTACTAATTGCAGTAAATGCTTATTTCATCAAAAGAATAGAAAGGTTTCAAATAAACAACCTAACACCACACCTCAAAGAAGTAGAAAAACAAGAACAATCCAATCCCAAAATTAGTTGGTGGAAAGAAATAATTAAGATCAGAGCAGAATTAAATGAAATAGAGACCACAAAAATGATAGGACAGATCAGTGAAAGAAAAAGTTGGTTTTCTGAGAAGGTAACCAAAATAGACAAGCCATTAGCTAGAGTAACTTAAAAAAGAAAAGACCCAAATAATAAAAATCAGAAATGAAAAAGGAGACATTGCAACCAATACCCCAGAAATACAAAGAATCATTAGAGACTATTATAAACAACTGTATACCAACAAATTTGAAAACCTGGAGGAAATGGATAAATTTCTGAACACATAAAAACTACGAAGACTGTGAACCAAGAAGAAATAAAAAGTGAAATATTTTTAAAGAAGCTCAGGGTATCAGAATGATCAGAAGACATAAGGCTAATCTGCACATCTATATTTGGAAAATAGTTTTAAGTCACAAAAGTATTGATAGATATCAAAATTTTGATTTGGAACCAGAAACATATATCCAATGATGACACTGATTTCCATCACACGTTACACAGAATAATCTAAAAATGAATTTGGAGAGCTTACGTCAAACTGACTCCATGTGCATCAGGTGTTCTCACCAAACACGGAGAAAGCAAATAGCAAACATCATTCAAAACTACAACAGACTAGTTATCTATAATGACATTCAAGCAAATATTATTCAATAAAATAACAAATCTATTGGTGCATTCCTAAGTTGATCTGACATGATGGAGGAGTTATTTATTCAACAGAAGCCAGGTGAGCAGAAACAAAATTTTTTCTGTTTGTTATATAAGCCTGAGTGCTAATGCTTGGGAACCCATCCATATGGACATAAAGGTTCCAACAACTGTTTTGTGATTTTATCTGAAAAGGCTTTTCTTCTTGCTGTATTTTATTTTATTTTATTTTATTTTATTTATTTATTTTTAAAGATGACCGGTAAGGGGATCTTAACCCTTGACTTGGTGTTGTCAGCACCGCGCTCACCCAGTGAGCTAACCGGCCATCCCTATATAGGATCTGAACCCATGGCCCTGGTGTTATCAGCACTGCACTCTCCCGAGTGAGCCACAGGCCGGCCCTTCTTGCTGTATTTTACTTTGTGTCAGCTCTCAAGGCCTTCTAGGTATTAAAGCACAAAGAAACTATATATTTTATCAGGAAAAACTTTTTTTTTCCTGTACAGAGTAATATAGGAAAAAAAAAAAAGTCACATCAGAATAAATCTGCCATGAATATTTCTATGAACTCATCAATTCCTGTTATGGGCAACAGTTTCTTCTAATTTTTAATACATAACATCATAAATGATATGCTGAAGACATATTCTGGCATAGATTTTCATCAGCAATATATTTTGAATAAATATTTATATGCAAACTTTTTATTACAAGTATAGTCTTTATTACATGAGATTTCCCATTTATTCCCTTCTCTAATTTTGTTCTGTTGAATGTCACAGAAGAAAGCTCTCCAACTGCCAACCCTCCATCATCCTAAAGAAATGGAGCAATCCAGTGGCAGAGTAAGAGAATAACTATTCTGCCATTCATATCATGAAAGATTGACACTAGAAAACAATTCCTAAAAGCCAATGAAAACAAATGACATCACAAATCCTTTCAGGAAGTAATTAAGATGAGATATAAATAAAATAAATTACAATGAATGAAAAACTAGTTGAGAAGTACAGTCCCTGAAAATACTCCTTCTCAGACAAGGCTTTCTGAAAGCATCCCAGACCCAACCTAAAATTTATAATCCTAGAGGTCTAGCAACTGTACATAAGTTAGTGTTAAATCTGAATCAAGGCAATCAAGACACCTAATGAGCTCAGTGTCTAGTACATATCAAGAATCATCCTAGGTGCATAGGAAAGAAATTTACTTATTAGGCTCTAACACTTAATGGCTTGATGGAACCCTAGCTGAGAAGGTCTGCTGTAGAAGGTATGTTCATACATAAATGGAAATAATTAACCATCAGCATGGCAACCAGATGACCGCTAACTACAAATTCACATGTATGTAGTGGAAACACATTAAGTATGAATTTCTAAAAACTTTTTATTTCATATTCTTTTATTCCTCTGCTCAGAACATCATTGAGAATGACTAGACTGCAAAGCTTTTCCAGCCCACCTGAAAACAGTATGAAAGAAGCTAAAAAAAAAAAAAAGAAAAAGGAAAAGGGAACCCATTTTTAAGTTTTTATTACAAGTTCTCATCTAAGTATTTATTTCACAGTATAGTGAACCAGGTGTAGATGATTGAGAAATTACACAAGTCCAATAACAATGACTGAAAAAAGTGAACTTCCCCCAAAGATATCTGAATGCCTGATGCTATCATAGACTTATTCCTTTTAAGTACCAATTATTTTCTCCCATTTATGCCAGCGTTATTAGAAATCAAATTTTTTTCTTGTGGGTTGGAGTCAAGATGGCAGAATAGACAGTCCCCAGAGTCACTCTCTCCCACAAATCAACCAATTTACAACTATAAAAAAGCAACAACAGCCAAGCTGGGGCTGCTAGAGCCCAGGGGAGGGGAAGAGGAGGAGAGACCTGCAGAGTGCATGAAGGTGGGAGAAACCACGATGAGAGAAAGAAAAAACCACCCTGACCATTTTGTGCCATGGCTGCTTTAAGGCTGGAGCTACTGGGTGCACAGAGCAGGAGCTGGCAAAAGCTGCAGCTGTGCCCTTCAGATGAGGTTGCATGGAGGCAGCTGGGGAGAAGAGGTCTTTGGTGGCCCCCAGGCCACCATGGACCCACATAGGAGCACAGAGCCACAACAACTGAAAAAAAGGAGCCACTCTGAAGCCGGTGAGTCATAGTAAGGGACCAGCACATGGCCCATCCCATAGGAAGTGTTTGCAGCACAGGTGGTGGGGGAGACAGGCCCACCAGGAGAACACTGGGTCACAGCAAGGACAGCTGACTGGCACCCCAATCAGCAAAGGACCAGAGGAGAATGGTCAGGAATATAGAATTGCATGGGGTGCAGTTTGATGAAAAGACTCAGGCCCAGATCAGAGTTTCTACACAACACAGGTGTACTGGGTCTCTGGAGAGCTGGGAGTACCTATAAGATCAACCATTAAGACCTGAGCTGCACAAAAAGCCTTCCCTAGGGAATCTGCAGCAAAGCAGCAATTTGGCTAACCCACACAGCTCAAGTACTGGTCCACACAGGAAGTTCCCCCATTTTAGAATTAAGCAAAGGACAAAAAATTAGTTCTGGCCCAGGCACACCTCCAGTGCCTTGGTGCCCACCCAGGGACCTGAGGCATGGATCTGAGGACTAGACTCCTCCTCCCACAACAAGGCACACCAACAGTGCCTTGGGGCCCACCCGGGGTCCTGAGGTATGGAGCCAGGGACCAGAACCCCCCAACAACCAGGCACATTACCAGCGCCAAGGAGCATGCCAAAACATCACTTCCATGTGGTTGGCCCGCCACAGCCACCACAATAACCATGGCTGCTGAGAAAGCAACTAGATGCCACAACCACCACGCAGATAGTCCATCAGCCACTGGAGTGCATTGACACTAGGAGAGTTACCAGCAGAGACCAAAGAAAAGAAGAGGATGTCTTTCTCCACAAAGCCCATTCCAGAGTGACAGAAGCAGCATCTGCTCTACGATAATATTGGGGGACCTGAACACACTTCTCAGCACTGGACAGATCATCTAGGCAAAAAATCAGCAGAGTAACCATTACTTTTTCAGAAGGAGAGAAGAAATCTAGTGTAATTAGAGTGGGGAGGAAGGGGGGATGGGGAGAGATTGGACAATGTGTACAAAGAAAAGTATGATTTGTAACAATATATATGCTAGTAATGTTGATTTGATCAACGTGTCAATGTTGAACCCCCAAAATTATGTATAATCAATTTTTTGATTCAATAAAAATTCAAAATAGTTTTTTCTTGCACCAAATAAAGTGTCTAGCAGAACAGGAGACTGGAAGTCAAAGGAGGCACTAAATTGGCTTTCCAATTGTTTCCAACACTGCTTCAAGGCTTTTCAGAGCCAGACTGGTCTGGAAGCTCAACTCCACAGTGGCTGCATTCTAGGATGAACATATTGGCCCTTCTCCACTCCAACACTGTGTGTCAAGGTATCTGACTGCTATACCAATACCCCGCCCAACATAATAAACTAATGCACTAGAGTAATCAAAAACTGATATTCTTTTTTGACATTTCAGGACTGCAGAAAAAGTAGCCTAATGCAACTGAAAATATAGCCTGGCATTTTTTTTTTTTTTTTCAGTGGCTGGCCAGTATAGGGATCTGAACTCTTGACCTTGGTGTTACAACACTTTTCTAATCAACTGAGCTAACCAGCCAGCCCCTGGCCTGGCATTTTTAAAACCTAGCTTTAATTTAAAATATGTCAAATTTAGCAAAAAATTTAAGCAAATTTTTTCCCTCTTCCTTAGAGAGTTTTTAAATTTGCCCTAAACCTTTTTTTCTTTCTTTTTTTTTTTTGTCTACAAGAAACCCATTTCAGCCCTAAAACCTTTTAAAGAGCTTCCAAGTAGCAACTATCAGGCTGGTACACCACAGACTCCCTTATTACACTAACAACTATACCGATAACTCCAATGAGAGAACTAACGAATTCCCAAGAAGTTACCTCAGGGATTTTCACGTCACCATGTGAAAAGTATAAAATATTTTCATATGGTAGCATATGGCTCAAATACAAAGTAGAATAAAACTTTAATGTGTGAATCAAATGTGGTCAAAACATAAGTCTACACTGAACATATGTGGAAAAGATATTTAATTGTAAAATAGAAAAGTAGGCCAGAGTACAGTTTTAAGGGTAACTGCTTCTTTATACAGTGTAGGTAATCTAGAGGGGTTTTAGGGTTAAACATTTTCATAAAACATTAAAAAATAAAGCAAGAAAAAAGGGCTTGAAGTTATGTTTTACAGAAAAGAATGAACAGTCTGAGTTTGATGTCATACATTGTGGAATTCAACAATATTGTGATGAGAGTAAGTCACAGCACAGATGTTGAGCTTTCACAGGGAAAAGTAAAAGTTACATTAGACATACGTATAGCATCACTGCAGTACAAAAAGTTCTTGTTCTACATACAAAAGCAATTTTTTCCATAAGAATAATTTCCTGGGAGGGGGGTCAAATAAGTCCATGAAATATTTCAGAAACCCATATACACTGACTTTTCCAAAAACATTATCTTAAAATCCAGTGCCTTAAAGTGCTTTCATGTGGAAATCATGATGGAAGGCACAGAATACAGTTTCACGTCCCCACTATGAAATTTTCAAAAAAGCATAGATTTTGCAGTTTGTAAATTCAAGTTATCTTGTAAGCTGCTCCTTCCAAGAACATTGTCAATTCCAATAAAACCAGCTGCTAGCTTATTTAGTTTCAATGACCTATAGAATAAAAGGATTTTTTGTTTGTTTTTCCTGGTAACTTTCATCATCTTTGTGGGAAAAATACCTAAGCAAGTGATGCATTTTGAAATTATAAAACATGCAGAATATGTACAACAAACAGAAAGTTTAAAAAATATTTGCTTCATATACATGTAAATCTACTTGGGTATAGCTGAAATTGAACAAATATAAAAATTTTGCTTTCTAAAAAATGTTTTCAGAGAATCTGAGACAACTTAAAGCTGTACAAAGATTTCCTGGGAGAAATCTCTTCATGTAGAAGTTTATACCTATAGGAAAAATTCCAGCATCAGTCCACCATAATTATTATACAACATTTGTTCTAGTCAACAACGATCACCCTTAAAACTGTTCAGTTTCTGAGAAATTCAGGTTCATATTGAAATCAAAAGGAATTCACAAAAACAGTGGCTTGTGTTTTTGGATCTTTTCAACAAATCTTTATCAACTCATTTGGAACCGTAAAAAAAAAACCAAAAACTATTTACAGAATTCACTTTTAAATACATTTCACAACTTCTAAAGTTTTATATTACAAGAATTCAGAGCTCATGGCTTAAGTCCAATTATCAACCTGTAGTCTTTTTTATTATCCTGTATTCCCATGACTGTACCCTTATTGCGTACAGTTCAAGATTGTATGTATTCTTTCTTGACCAAAAGTAAAATCAAACTATGTTTGTTTCAATTAAACAGCTTCTTTATTAGTCTGAAGACGAGTCATAGCTTCTAATTTCTGTCTGTAGGCCTCTGCTTCCTGTTCTTTCTTTAGAAGCTGCTGTCGATATTTTTGTGCTTCTCGATTCGCTTCATCCAGCTGTTTCTGAAGAGCTTCTCTCTCCTAATGAAAAAAAAAAGTTTTTTAAAATTTTTGCACAAATACATTATTAATACATATAAGCATGTATACTTCAAATAAAAATTTCTAAAAAATTTAAAATCTAAAAATAGCCACCTATTGATTTATCCTAGACATCTTGCCTTTTCAACCAATTCACTGATAATTAGGCCCCTAATTTTGTGCTCCATGCTATGAGACATGCATTAGTTTCTGACCTCAAGGGAATTATTTCCTAATCAGAATTAAGACTAGCAGAATGAACCCAAACTGGGTACCTGTACTTTTATATGTACTACAAAAACTAGAGAAGAGTTTTAAGAGAGAAATATTCAACCATTACCTCTTCATATATCTACTTGTGATGTTTTTATCTCAAGTTAATAATTACAAAAGAATATTTACTGAGCACCCACTATATGACTAAACAAGGTGATTTCCAACAATAAGCCTCTAAGGTAAATTTTATGTCCATGTTACAGATGAGAAAAGTGCTGCTCAGAGATGATGTAGCTTTCCCAAGGTCACAAAGTATGGAGTCAGGTTTACCGGATTCTAATATTACTGATTTTGAAACTATCTTCCTCTACAACAGCAAGCAAGATAACTTACCTCTAAAATAAAGCGTGCTGGTCTACATTAGTGTTCCCTAAATTATACCATTTTACAAACCAATAAAATACTAAATTCTCTACTGTGATCCATTAAATTACATAGGTATAAAAACATATGTATTAAATTTCTCAAGAAATTGATAGCTGAAACACAAATCCAGTCCAATGAAAACAGTATTTTTTCACTTCCTCCTCACTCTGCCCCTATTCAGATACCTCGGGGAAAACATTTCAAAAAACCCTTTCTCATACTTCTATTAAGCACATGGACAAAAGCGCAACCTGCACAAGCCTAAGTTCAAGGTTATTTCCAAAGTCTTAGGGATGAAGTGACCTCATCACAGAGGCCCAGGACTTCTTAGTGGGGTGGGGGCCTGGGGTAGGACTATAAAGCACAAGAAAGGCTACGTTCACACTTGGTCCAAGGGAACTGTAAGGTGAAGGGTAAGCAGCTTGCTGGGGAAGGATAGTATGAGGGTCTCTTCCTATATATCTACTGCCTCCTTGACATTTGCCATTGTGAACACCAGAGGATTCCCTCTCCTTCACTATTCACATGGTCCACAAGAAGGAACATATATAATCTTCCTATCTTCCTATAATCCCACTCCCTTCCCCACACTGGGAATGAAGCTAGATTTAACATTTATTTTTCCCATGGGTCTACTAGATGTCGGAGTAATTGATTATACAGGTAGTGTCCAGATCTTTCAATTATGCAAAATGTACGTACAGTAGAAAAAAAGAATGACCTTTATCTCCAATTTAAGCCATGCCCAGGCTCTACTCTGCTGCCTCCCTATACCCCTGCCACCCTCTTCTCAACACCGTAGTGCAAGATGACAGTGTAGGAACAAATCAGAAAGGACACTCCAGAGACCAGCTTCAGGTAAGCAATCAGTGCCAGTACACTGGCAGTGAACTACACAGAATTTGAGCACACCAATGGAAGGGGTGTGGGGTGGGGTGGAGGAGAGGAGGGTTTGGGTACTGCTTCCCCAGGAGTTACAGCCCACCTCTGGCAGGAGCACTCACAGCCATGTGTAAGTGTTTTAATATTTTACATGTGTTAAGAAATAAAATCCTTGGGTAGCCAAAGTTTTGAATAGGAAAAAAATTTGCTCTGATTTGGTAGGAAATACTGGAACAGATTGACCCTGTTTTTTTTTTGTTTTTTTTTAAAGATGACCAGTAAGGGGATCTTAACCCTTGACTTGGTGTTGTCAGCATCACACTCTCCCAAGTGAGCTAACTGGCCATCCCTATATAGGGATCCAAACCCTTTGCCTTGGTGTTATCAGCACCACACTCTCCCAAGTGAGCCATGGGCCAGCTCAGTTTTATCATTTTTAATATATAATTTTGTAATCAAATTTATATTTTGCTTTAGTTATTACAAAGCAAAAAATTATAGTGATTTATTTTCTACCATACCTCAATAGAAATTTGAGAGAGATGATAATGATAGTAACTAACATTTACTGAGCATTTGAGCATTAACTATATGCCCTCCATTGTACTAGTCCTGTACCTGCATTTTTATTTAATCCTTACAGCAATCTTATAATATAGATGCTATTATTTTCCCTTTTTTACTGATGGGGAAGCCAAGCCTTAAAAGGTTAAATAACTTGTCCAAATCACACAATCAGAAAATTGCAAAATAAAATTCAAACCTAAATCTGATTCCAGATCCATATTCATAGTCACTAAACGTTTTTTAAAAAGAGAGAAACTAGGTGGGTTGTGAGCTGTCTGCTTCTGGGTAGACATCAATTTTCTAACTGCGCTGGGCCAAACATGACAAATATGATCTTATTTTTATAATAAGTTTTATCAGTAGCACCAAGGTCCAGGTTCAATCCCTGTACCAGCCAGCCACCCAAAAAATTAAAAATAAATAAATAAAATTTTATCAAAATACAGCCACACCCATTCATTTCCAAACTGTCTATGGCTGCTTTTCCACTAGAATAGGAGTACTGAGTAGTTGGAAGAGACTGTGCAGCCCATAAAGCCAAAAATATTTGCTACCTGGGCCCTTTACCAAAAAAACTTTGCCATCTCCAGCCCTAGAGAAAAAAGTTATCAAGAAGAGATATGACTAGAAAGTTTTAAGCTTTGGCAGATCAAGAAGGATATCCATAAAAGGATAAGGTAAAATAAATAAAAACGGAATGGAAAAAAATTCACCAAATAAAACACTGTATAAAGTTTACAGAAATCAGTGTTTAAAAGAACAGTAAGGATCCCAATCCACCACTGGTTAAAGGACACAAATATTGCATTAAAAATAAAATTTGCTAATAAACATATTCATCTCTAACCTCCACAACTAAGTAATAGAGAAAATCTGTTATTCCTAATGCACTAATTACATTTCCTTCTTCCCATGGACAAAAATTAATTTCAATTCAGAATAGGCTAATGTTGTTTATGGAAGAAATTTGTAAATAGCATACTTCAAAAAATTATCATCAATGCAGTAATACCAAAGGGTAGTAACAAAACTATATATACATTATTGCAGTTTTCTGTCTTATTTGTACCTTTCCCTCTAAAAAACAAACCTATTTTATGTCCTATATTGCTATAGCGCAAATGTAAAAGCCACAAAACTTATAATAAATTTTTTACAAGTTAAACTAATTTTTCCAGATTATTGGTAAACCTCTCCATTGTTAGGAAACTCTGTAAACATAAATTCTTAGCACCTTCTTTACAGATAGTCACTCTAGTAACTGCAAACAGACAAACTGTGAAAACCCAAACATGTTAGATTCTATATAAATGAGTTAACTTTTAAAGTTCTTTTAGAACATTTCTCAATCTCAGCATTACTGGTATTTTTGGACCACATAATCCACATAATCTATTGTGGGGGGCTGTCCTGTGCATTGCAGGATGTCTACCCAGCCTCTACCCACTAAATGCCAGTGGAATACCATTAGTAGTGATAACCAAAAATATCTCCAGAAATTGCCAAATGTCCCCAAGGATCAACACTGTCCCTGTTGAGAACCATGGCTTTAGAGAAACTTTTTGGGTTAATGGCCAAGCTGTCACTTAGAAAGGAGTATTAACTCTATTGGTTATGTGAGAAACCCGAGGATAACTCTTGGTCATCTAAGAAAATAAATTCAAAAGAACTTCATGATAAGGAAATGATTACCTGGTTTGATGAGAACAGTGGAGGTCATGTCTTCCTTCTATAAACCCCAGCCCACCTCTACCACCTGTACTAACTATATGCTTTGAGGCTTCTCTGTAATAGCCCTAAGTGATCATGTACCCTGACTTGAACACTTCCAGTGATGGAGAGTAAGATTTCATTACCAGAAAGCTCTAATTAATAAAAACAAAATAAACAAAAAACACTGTTCTTTATACCAAGCTAAAACTCCATCTCCCTAAAGTTCCATCTCCTTGGTCCTAGTTAATTTATATACCTCAATTCATACTTTCCTATTATTTGCAGTTATTCTCCCTGGTCTCTGAAAGAGTGTAAAAGAGGAATCAGGCTGAACTTTGCAGGAGATAATAACGCTCACTGGGCATTAGGTAAATAAAGGTACAGGCTGCATATTCACTATTTAAGAACTATAATTTGTTGTTCATATCTAATAAAAATTCAAGTAATTTAAAACTTTTTTATTAGATAGTTTAAGCAAAGTACACGACAAAACTTTTTTCACTTTATATGCCTGAAAAAGATCATGTGACCTATCAGAAAGAGACAAAAATTAAGTAATAAGTATACTGATACCATTCAACAGAATAAATTGTTAGTTTTTGAATAAGAATTCCTACATGTCACTTTAGATTTTGAAGAAAAAAACCCCACCCTCAATAATTAAAGCCGTAATTTTACCAAACATTCTGGTAAAACCGTGAATCAGATTCTTTTTATCTAAATAATAAATTTTTTGTGATTGTAGCCAAAGATGTCCTGGTCTTATATTTCAATTAATCTAGGAAGGGTATTTTCTAATTTTCTTTTCTGTTGTCTTTTAGTAATATTTTTTAAAAATCTTCTCCTTTCTCTATGATAACAAGAACCTTTACAAAGAATTACTAAATATTCACCAAATTTACTATATACATATATCAGATCTTACAAATACTGTATATGAGTATGATGACTTTCAATTCTCATAAGAACCCTAAAATGGAGATGATATTATTCTAAATTCCAATTTGGGAGAAAATAAAATCAAAACTCAGAAAGGTGAAATAACTTGCCTCAAAGTTCATAGGGCAAAGTTGGGATTCAAACCCAGCTCACTGGATTTCATGTCCAACGCTTTCTACGTTGCAGTTGCTCTTTCAAGGTTATTTAAGAATAACTTTATTTTTATTTGATATAAGTTAACATCAAATTCAGGGGACATAATTTTATTTACAGTCATGTGAGAAAAAAACCTGTGAGGTAATTATGGTTTGATTATACCTACAAACTAGTTTATACTTAAAAACTAGTTTGGGAGAGGGAAAAAAAGTTGAATCCTACAACAGCTAGTCTAACTTAATTTCCTTAAAGTATTTAATAGTGAAATAAGTAGTTATACACTACTTTTTAAAAAAATAACCCACTTGACAACCACCACCTTCTTACTGCATTTCATTTTTGAAAGAAAAATTTTTATTCAGTATATAGTGATATTTTCCAGTAGTGATTGTGAGAATGATGTATGTAAGTTTAAAAGAAAATAAAGGATGGAGTGTAAGAACCAAAGATATTCCAATGTTACCAGAATGACAGACTGTTACAAACAAATTCTTCACTCACTCATTCATTCATTCAATATTTATTTATTGAGGGCTTGCTGTATGTATAAGGCAATAAAAAAATTAAACAAAATGATAATACTGTGCACTTCATTCTGTATCAAAATACCATCAGTAATAAATATAAAAGACAAAAAAAAAAAAAGTAAGGCAAAGCAAACTGAATTTATTTTGGAGGACCGCAGCAAAACACACCGGGTAAAAGACTCCTTACTTCTATTTCTGCAGATTCCACCCGGTTTTCAATTATTTCAATACACTGTCTCTTAGCTGGTGGTTCTTCACTTATAACAGTTTCTTCAGCAATGTCCGTTGCTGGTACTGTTAATACTAAAATGAAAAAATGTATACATTATTTCATTTTCATATAGGTTTAGTGGAAATAAAATTAATCTTGACACTGCTGATGCTACACATCTAAAATAAATATATTCCAAAACACTGACTGGAGTTTTATAAGGATGATCTCCATATCTCATTCACCTCCTTGCTTTTTACTAAGGATCTACTTATTAAAGTACTTACTTATTTTTTTAAAATTTTATAGATAATATATTCATTCATATGGTTCAAAATCAAACCAATATTTAACAAGCATATTTTGAGGGGTCTCATGGCCACCCTGGCTAACACACATAATCACTTTTATTGCTTTCTTGTGTATTATATTGTATTAGTTTATGTAAAAGCAAACATGGATATGTAATTCTCATTTTTCTTTCTTACACAAAAGGTAGCATACATACAATACCTACAGACATACATATACCCAATAGATATATTCTACATCTGCTTTTTTCACTCTATATGTTTAGAGTATCTCACATCAGTACATAGAGAACTTCCTTTTATTTAGCTGCATAATATTCCATTGTGTGTATATATATCTTCATGAACATTGTTCATAAACTTTGCTTGTTTTCCTATTAAACTGCTGGACTTTGTTTCAACTTTTAGTAACTTTATATGAAGGTAAATACATAGAGAGGCTGTTCTTGCTTGGTACCACAATACAGGACCATAAAAATGACAAGCTGAAATCAGGCAAAGCAATCTTAATAACCAATGGGAAAATTAAAATTGTTCCATGGCCTTTAAAATTTTGTCAAAATATTAAAAACTCTCCTATTGTCAGATACAAATGTAAACATAAAATAAAAAAATACTAAAATTAATATTTACTTAGCACAATGTAATTTAAAACACTCAAATTATTGAGAAAATGTTTTATTTCTTTTTATTCATATAACATTACATTTCTAAATTAACTCAGGAAGAACTGAGAATTCATATCTGTTTCATTGGACTGTTGGTATAGTCTATATATTTATATTGGTTTGTTTTGGCAGCTGGCCAGGGCAGGGATCAAACTCTGGACCTTGGTGTTAATCAGCACCACACTCTAACCAAGTGAGCTAACTGTCCAGCTCTCTATATATTTATATGTCAGCTACGTATTTTTTTAATTACAGAGGCTTTAAAAGTTTATTTTAATATTCACTAGGGCCCTCTCTCATTGCTCTTCTTTTCCAGAGTTTTCCTCCTTTTTTCTTCCTCTCCCACATCAACATAAGCCTTAGAATCCATTAATCACAGAAAAAAACTGTAAATCTTTGATATGAGGTGAATTGTGCCCCACACCCATCCCCAAACTTCATATGTTGAAGTCCTAACCCCTAGTAATTCAAAATGTGGCTATATTTGGAGATAGAGTCTTTAAAGAAATAATTAATGCAAAATGAGGTCATATGGGTGGGCCCTAATCCAATATGACTGGTGTCCTTATAAAAGGAAGAGATAGAGCACAGGGTTGGCTGGTTAGCTCAGTTGGTTAGAGCACGGTGTTGTTAACACCAAGGTCAAGGGTTTGATCCCAGTACAGGCCAGCTACCCCCAAAAAAGAGATTAAGGCACAGATAACATACACAAACTGAAGTCCACCATGTGAGAACACAGCCAGAAGGCAGCCATTTGCAAATCAATTAGAGAGGCCTCAGAAGAAACCAAATCTGACTTCTATCCTTCAGAACCTTGAGAAAGTAAATTTCTGTTGTTTAAGTCATCCAGTTTTGTTATGGCAGTCCTAGCAAACTAATAGTCTGTTTTTCATAATACATTATATCTGTAAATTAACTCAGGAAGAATGGAGAGCTTTATGACATTGAATCTTCCCTTCCAAAAACATGGGTTCCTTTCCATTTGTTCATCAGTAAGATTAGTTTACATAATGTCAGGTTTTGGAAATAATGTTATGTCTGCTTGACATATACTTTGAAAGTTTTCTTCCTTTCTAAACAATTAAAATTAGCTCTCTAAAGCTTTGTGAAAGCACCTGGGCCTAATCCAAATCTAGGACCAGCTATCAGCAGAAGATTTCCACAGAGTGAAAGAGGAAGCTCTCCCTGGCTTCACAGGTCAAGAGTTTCCTCTTCTGAGGCTACAGCAACAAACGCTTTTTTTGAAATCTGGTCCCTCTTTAGCACCACACCCCCTCTGTCACTCAAAACCAAATCTGGTTTAGAAGTTCTACCTGTAGCTCTGCCCTTCATCATTTCCTTAAGGGGCCATGAAGAGGCACAATCTCTACAATCCTGATCATTTTCTCTCTCTCTTTTTTTTTTTTTGCTGCTGGCCCATAAAAGGATCTGAACCCCTGACCTTGATGTTAGCAGCACTGCCCTCTAACAAACTGAACCAGCCAGCCCTGGTCATTTTCTAAAAAGTTATGTGTGCACACTTTTTGCAGGGAAAGGGGATAAGATACAGGGCAGTGCTTTCTCAGATAGGTACTTTCTGCACCTTCTCTGTCTTCCTCTCATATGCATGTCCTATTCTACCTTAGCCCTGCTTTCAGCCCTTTCTACTCAGGCTGGGCCCTAACTTTCCAGGGGTATATATTTATCGGTGATTTCTGAGCTCAACCTTGATGCATCACTGTCAGTTTCCACCAAGTTTCTCTTGGCCTAGCTCTAATGGTCTTAGATGCTTTTGGTGGCACCTAAAATGTGGAATCTTGAGGTTTTCTTAGCCTTTCAGCATCACTGAAAATGTAGTTGGGGCTTTCATTCAGTCCATCTTTTTACTCTTTGTGCTTTCCAAGAGGAAAAAAAGTGGGAAAATTCACAACAAAACTGCTGAAAGTTGCCACCATATTCCCACTACTTCCTTAGTTGAATTTCTTCAGTTGCTCTTTCTTACATGGTATTTTTAAAAGGAAATGAAATCAATATATCAAAAAGACTCCTGCATTCCCGTGTTCATTATTCACAATAGTCAATAGATGGAATCAACCTAAATGCCCATCAATGGATGAATGGATAACAAAACTGTGGTATATATATACAATGGAATACTATTCAGCAATAAAAAAAAAAAAAAAAGATATCCAATCATTTACAGCAACATGGATGGAACTGGAAACCATCATGTTAAGTGAAGTAATCTAGGTACAGAAAGACAAATACCACATGATCTCACTTAAATGTGGCATTAAAAAAAAAATTGGTTCTCATAGATGAAGAGTGTAGAATAGTAGTTATCAGAGGCTGAGAAGGGAGGGGAGTGGGGAGAGGAGAAAGTGGTGGATTAACAGGTACAAAACTATGCTATCTACCCTAAGTGAATCATTGTGCAGTATATGCATGTATTGAAACAACACACTGTACACTACAAAAATGTACAAGTAAATTTTAAAATAAAAATTACAAAAAAAATAAATAAAAATAAACAAGTCATATGATATTTGAATTGCATAAAATGGTCTAGGCAATTATTGTCCAATGCTGATTATGAATTATTTATTTTGTTTATAGTCTGTAGCAATATTTAAGCTTATTTTCCAACCAGAATACTTTGAGGTCAATCTATCTTTCCACCAAGTGTGCACTCAGAGAAAGCAAGCTAATTTTAGTATTAGCCTAAGCAAATAAAGATAGGTAATTAAGTCTATTGCAAAAGGTTACAAAAATAAATGCTTTGGAAAACATCACTATTTCCTGAGAATTGAAAATAAACAAACTTCATGTAAATGTCTACTAACCTTGTTGTCCATCTGGCATAGTCACAATGATGGGCTGACCTATTCCACTGGTTGGAATGGAATGCAAATTTCCAAGCTGAATTCCATCCGTAACTATTGTGATGACTTGCTGACCCCCTGAACTAACTACTTGCTGAATTGCACCATCCACTGATTCTGCAGTAACCACTTCTTCTGTAGCCACTACTAGAGAGAAAAAAAAAAAAAAAAAGGAAAAATCAGTGAACATATATAACAGTATAAATAGAAATTTATTTTTCCTTTGTCTGCTACTTTTGCTTTCCCTGCTTCTTTCTTACACAGGAAAACTTTTACATGGTTTTTAAACTCAGTTTCCAGTGGTGCTGTAGATATCTATGTAAATGGTTGACTAGTAGCTCCAACTATCTTTGCATGTGTATGTTTAAATTAACAATTTCTCTTCATTTAGTTATATGAGGTACAAAACTTATAAAATTTCCTAAGTTCATAACAAAGTTTACATTTGCTTAATAAAATTGCACAATTCAAAAGAGAATTTTAAATATGGCTCTACTCCATTTATATATGAACTGATATACAGAATAAAGTGTTTCCTTTTTGGATTGAGTGAGTGATAATAAGCAGCACACAGATGTGATACTGTATAACAGTAAACAAAGGTACTTCAGAAAATTCATGGTAAGATTCATATCATCTTTCAATTCTCTTTTTCCATGAACTTTTTGAAGTATCCTCATATATTAACATTTACACAAATAAACCCCCAAAATATGCTTTAATAATTTATGAGAGGCTCAGAGAGGATTCTGGAAGCTTAAAACAGCACCTCTGGCCTTGCCTGGGTAAAAAAATTACTGCCAAAATTCTTGTCCACAGGCAACCTACACCCAACTAAAGATCCCAAGACATGCACAAAACATTCATAGCAGCTTTATTCATAACAGTCAAAACCTAGAAACAACCCAGACAGTCAATGATAGCAAATAAACTATCAGAGTCATACCTGGGACTACTAAACAGAAATTAAAGTGACTATACGTAAAACATGAATGACTCTGACCTAAACAATACCGAGTGATATTAGCCAGACACAAAGGTATACATACTGTCTACCTTCCATCTATGAACCGAGCAATGTTTATCACTTTGTGATATTATTCATCGAACTGTACACTTAATGATCTATAGACTTTCCTGTTGTATGTTACTCTTCAATAAAAAAGCATCAAAGGAATAATGAATGTAATGGATTATAACACATTGAATTTTTTTAAATCTATTTATCAGGCTGGCCAGTTAGCTCAACTGATTAAAGCATGGTGTTAAATCACCAAGGTCAAGAATTCAGATCCCCATACCAGCCAGCTGTCAAAAACAAAAAAACCTACTTATATATAATAATACCTCATAAAAACGGAGAGAAAGGGGGAAAGAGGAAAGATCTTGATAGAAGAATACCTAGTTAACTTAGAAGGAATGACAAATTAAGAAAAATTATCATTATAATCCCTAATGTAATAAGCAAGCAAGGATCACTAGTGGATGCTAAGAGCACTGGTGAAATGTTTTAGTGAAACAGGATATTCTAGTGTTATCAAAGTATCACACCAAAGATTACTATTAGTTACAAAGGAAGAAAGGTAACCTGTAAAGAACTGGCAGTCATCATTTTCACCAAGTGGTCACTCAGTGGTCACAATATTAGGTGCTTCCTAATGTGATGCAATGGAAGGTTGCAAAATATCACTTGTGTTCTTCCTAGAAATGTCTGACTTGAATCTAACTATCAAGAAACAATGAACCCAGAAAGTGTGTGGTCCTGCACACAACTGGGTTGGACCCTTCGAAAACTTCAATGTAATGAAGAACAAGGAAGGCAACAAAATTATCCTAGATGGGAGGAGACTAAAGAGACACAATAATCAAATACAATGTATAAACTTTAATTGGATTCTGGATGCAAAACAAACAGCTATAAAAGACATTTAGGGGACAATTAGGGAAACTTGAATACGGACCATATGTCAGATAATGTTCTAAATTGATGTTGGTATTTTAGGAAATATAATGGAGCTGTGGATATGTAGGAGGCTGTCCTTGTTCTTGGGAGATACATGCCAAAGTATTTAAAAATGAAGTGTCATGATATCTGAGGCCTACTTTCAGATAATTTGGCAAAATAAAATTGTGTGTATGTATGTGTGTGAGAGAGAGAGAGAGAGAGAGAACATTCAGGTATGGCAAGATGTTAACAAGTGGTGAATACAAGTGAGAGGTATACAGGTTCATCCTCCAACTTTCCTGTGGGTTTGAAAACTGTCAACATTAAAAAAAAAGTTTTTAAAAATATAACTAATTCAGAAAAAAAAGACATAAAAACTATTTCTAATTAACATGGGTTTTTTAATGTGTTATTTGAAGCAACACTTTACAAAAAGTGTAATTAAATAAAACCATTCTCTACTGAAATCAAGCTATCATCCAGATACACAGTTGCTCTGAAACATGCTAAGATGCTATCAACTCACAACAGAACATCATGGGGCCGGCCCGTGGCTCACTCGGGAGAGTGCGGTGCTGATAACACCAAGGCCCCGGGTTTGGATCCCATATACGGATGGCCGGTTCGCTCACTGGGTGAGCGTGGTGCTGACCACACCAAGTCAAGGGTTAAGATCCCCTTACCGGTCATCTTTAAAAAAAAAAAAAAAAAAAGACAACAGAACATCATGGATCTCAATTATCACAGGATTTACCAAAGACAGAGAGGCCATAAATATATGTACTGCTTTTTTTAAAAGGCAAGGTAAATACTGGGACTCTAGTTTTCAAGATGTACTCATGGCAACATGCCTGGCTTCAACCCTGTTATTATGATATTTGGTAATCAAGGGTCACAAATAAACTACAGAATACCCAGAACGCAAACAACCTTTATGCTTTGAGTGCTCTAATTATTTTTGTTTGCCTTAAACCATAATTAGGCTTTATCACCAAGCCCTTAAGAAAATTTCAGAAAAATAATTACAAAATGAAATGTAGGGCATAAAACAGTAACATATTCAATAGAACAACTACTAAGGTTTTCAAACACATTAACTATTGCTTTGATTTTTTTTAAAAAAATATCCATATGAAAACAAATGTTCACTCTGGTTGAATGCTAACTACAGGTAGTAAATATTTTAAGGCATAATCATACGTAAGAAGTTTCTGAGATCACACACAATCAAGGCATAACTCAAGAACTTTCATCTTTGCAGTATTTGCAATGACTATCATTAAAATAATGGAGTTCCTGCCTTTCATCTAAAAAGCTTTCTTTTTAAGTTATGCTATGGTAAAGTATTTAAGAAAAAATTAAAAGGAAACCAATTACGTAAGAAGAAAAAGTGACCCCCAGAAACCTTAAGAACAACCAACAGTGAAATGTTGAAATATGTAAGAATAAAAGACAAAGCCTAAAAACTCTAAAAATATTGTTGATTTAAAATATGTATATTCCAAAATGTAAAAACCTCTAGATAAAAAATTACTGTAATATCATAAATATTCTTTGATCTAATTCAAAAGTCAAGATAATCTACACCACCTTTGAAGATATCTGAGATCCCTTGTTCATGACTTTTGAATTATAATGCCATAAAAGTAAAATAAAGCAGGGAAGAAAACTGCATTTGAAATATTCTAAAAAGACTGAAAATTCTATACAGAAATATTTAAACAATAAAATAGAAACTATGTTTATTTAAGAAAAAAATAACATTTCAAAGGTATTTTGCCTACGACTGAACCTCAAATTAAAAACATAAAAGCAAAAACAAAACAATCTCATACTGCCCAGTAACTTATCCCTAAAAGCCAATTCAGTTTTATTACCCTATTTTAGGGACAAAAAAAAAAAAAAAAAACAATGTGCAAAAAAGACCTGGTTCAAAAATCACTATTAGAGAGGAAAAGGGAACTTTTTACAGCTACCAGATGCATCACACCTTTGGAAAAGCCACCTTGTTAGCAATTAACAAAAGTTGTTCTAAAGACAAAAAGAAGGGTGGTCCTGAAGGTCGGTCTATAAGGTATTATATAACTTGGCCACAAAGAAAAATAAAGCTAAGCAAAGAAAAGTTGGTATAGGACTGTAGGCTAGAGCTACAAAATACGGTTTTATGAAAGAGAATCTTAAAAAGACCAGATAACTACACTGCAGACATGAGGTCCACATCTTAACCAAACACAATTTCCAATTCTACGTCCCAAGTAACTCTCAAATCTATTCACTTAGTATATCTTGCCAAATCCTTATTCATTCTACCACTATATCTCTTACCTTGTTGATTACATTAGACTCCTAACTAAACTCCCTTCCTAAAGCATTCTTCTAAGCCTGCCAAAGTAATCATTTTTAAAAGTCCTATATAATCTTACCTTCAACCAACTTGAGTTACCCTCCCACTCACTGGGTTCAGCCACAATAGCCTCTGGGTCTTCTGAAAAGACATGCTCTTTCCTGCCTCAAAAGCTTCTGTGTCCCTTTATTTAAAATCATCTTCTCTCGTTTTTTCCCCAACTAATTCCTATTTAATCTTCAGTTTAAATATTTCTTCCTCTAGGAAGATTCCATGTCCCACCTGAGTGGCCTGTAAGCTTTGATAAAAAGACAGGAAAATATGATTGCCTTTGTTTATTAATGAATAGTGTACTAATTGGAGGTAATTCACCTCATGAGAGAAAATGTAACTGCAATCCCCAAAAGACAGCTTTTATTTTTCTGTCTCATGACTTCCAAAACGGTTGACTTGGAATGAGTTTCCATATATCTATATCCTATCCACTCTTTAGGGCACAACGCAACACCGCCCCCCACCACACACACACACACTGCACCCACCCCAATTCCAGCTAAAAGTAATCTCTTCTCTCTGAACAACAGTACGTCAATAAGACATTCTAATCATCAAGCATTGACAACCTGCAGTTACATTTGCTCATAAAATCATTCAGTTTCACAATGAAAGCATTTTAATAGATTTTATCAGGTACTCAAAGGACTAACATTAAAATTTGTTTTATATGTCAAAAATGTATGAATGTAATCATTAAGGTACTATTTAAAGCTATAACTCTCAAGCAAAATGGCATGGTATCCTAAACTATCACAAGTGACTTCTCTCTCTATGCCAGAAGACCATACCAGCCAGCCAGCTTCCATTTAAAACACAGTCCATCTGCTGCTTCATTCTGGCTATTCGGTATCCAGAAAAAGTGTTTATTGCACTGCTTAGATAGTAAAAGAAAAGAAAATGAGCATTAACAATTAGTGTACTGATGGTTCTTACACTATATTTGGTATATAATCATTTCAAAAGGGCAAAACAATAGCAGAACACTTATTTCAAAAGACTACTTATTACTAGAAAAAGCTAAAGAAGTAAAAGTAGGAATGGTGATGCTTTTGCTTGATATAAAACAAAATGATAATTACATACACAAATATTTATTCCTATCGTAAACCAAATTATAAACATTCTAAAAGAGACAAGCCCACAGATCACCTGAAGAAACTGCATAGGAGAGGCAATATATTATAGTGGTCACAGATACACAACATAGCAATCAGTCAGACTTTGAGCACAAACCTCCTTTCACCACTTAATAACTACGTGATCTTGGATAAAATTATTCGACCTCCACAAACCTGAGTTTCATCATACGTAAAATGGAGATACTATTACTATTACTACTACTACATTTCCCAGATCCTAAAAAGCCCTTGAAAAAAATATATATAAACATTTCTAAAATTAGGATGAGTCTGACAATTGATGGTAAAAGAAACTGGACAGTCAACAGGCAGAGAAATAATTTGTGGTAGATTTTTTTAAGGTTTTTTTTCTTTTTTGTTGGCTGGCTGGTACCAGAAACTGAAAAACCCTGACCTTGGTGTTACAAGGCTGCTCTCTAACCAACTGAGATAACACACACACCCCGACCCATGCAGACTTTTATGTGCCTGAGCATGTACAAACTAAACTTTGAGAAGATATTTCTTCGATTGTACACCTTAGTGGAGTTGTTTACATTGGTGGCAACATATTTATCTAAACTTTTAGTTAATTCAAGCTCTTAAAATATCTTCAAAAAGATTCTACTATTCTGTAGCATTGAAACAAAAAGCTATTGTGTTCATATAAGATTGTTAGTCATATGCAATAAAAGTCAAGTGAATTACTAATTCTCTCAGGCTAGACCATAACATTTGTAAAGGTAGAAGAAGTTAGAGAAGTTGGAGTGACCAATTCATGCAGTCTAACATCTAAATGTCAGAACTTCCAACTGACTTTCCAGAAAAGCCGTTTAACTTTCACAGATATGTAATTTAATTAAAGAAAAGAAATTTATAAGTTTAACTAAATAGAAACTATCGATGAAATCCGTTTTCTTTCACATATGCTTCTGCAATTACAAAGGTGCTGAAGAGATCTAGGCATAGCTAATAAGAGCAGCATGTCAATACAATGATGCACATAACTACTAATGGCCAAAAATGACTCAGAAAACTCTTCAGACTCCCAAACATAAAGGCTTAGGTTCAAACTTGATTATGATGCTAAAGATGGAAAATGGGTAAATGTTTATTATCACTAGTTAGTTAAAAACAGAAAAAGAAATGAAAAAACAGAAAAGAAAAAGGTAGGGTTCTCCCCTCCCCCAGTCAAAAAAAACCCAGCTAAAAACTAGCTTAAAACTTTTTGGTGAGGATTAAATGAGATTAAATGGTAAATCATTCACCACAGTGCCTAGCACACAGAGTAAGCATTCAATAAATTACTATCATTAATCAAACTTTGAAAAACACTAATTTAAAGAATGAATGACAACAAATTATTCTTTACTTTTATAAGTATTGATCCAAATATAATGGCTTAAACTACAGTAAGAAGAATCTTTTCTTGGAGTTTTTAAATTTTCCTAATAAAAAATATTTTACTTACATAATAATTACAGCAAGAAGTATTTCAATTAAATATAAAGGTAAATCTTATCTAAAACAGCTATTCATTAATATTGCGTGCCATCATTTAACAATATGTAACCCTTTACCACTGGTTTTTGTATACTATTTTCTAGTTATGTCAGTCTTTAAGATTTTATATCATTCTAGGGCCAGCCCATGGCTTAATAGGGAGAGTGTGGTGCTGATAACACCAAGGCCACGGGTTCGGATTCCTATATAGGGATGGCCGGTTTGCTCACTTGGGAGAGCATGGTGCTGACAACACCAAGTCAAAGGTTAAGATCCCTTTACCGGTCATCTTTAAAAAAAAAAAAAAAAAAAAAGATTTTATATCATTCTAATAAAACTGCCAAAAATTAGGGCTGGCCCATGGCTCACTTGGGAGAGTGTGTTGCTGATAACACCAAGGCCACGGGATTGGATTCCTACATAGGGATGGCCGGGTAGCTCATTTCGGAGAGCATGGTGCTGACAACACCAAGTCAAGGGATAAGATCCTCTTACCAGTCATCTCATTAAAAAAAAAAAAAAAAAAAAAAACCTGCCAAAAATTAAAATTTATGAAAAAGACAGTAAGCTCATTTATATTTATCTACTTTATTTAAAGAAAAAGTCATAAAAACTGGTAAAACAAGGGCCAGACTGGGTACAGAGAAAGTTTTCTGTGAACCACACAAATTTTTTTTTTAATTTTAATTAGTTGCCAAGATTTAATATTCTCTTAAAATGCAGATTTTTAGCTTCCCATGAAAAAACAGAATTTGGCAACACTGACAAATGACTACAATCAGCTAGTCCCATGTCCTGCACCACACTATTCAGCTGGGCATAATCTCAACCCTGCCCATTTTAGCCTTTTAAATTACCTTCCTGGAATCTGTAAAATTTGAATCTGCAACTTTTAATGTACACATTTGACTTGTTTTTCTAACCTGGAGTTTCTGAAGAATTGGACAATGGAGCAGATGCTTCAGCTAAGGCAGCTAACGTAGCTAATACTGATGTAGAGGAGTTTCCAAACTGAACAGCAGATACACCCGTTTCATCTATAAGAAAAGAGAAAAGAGAACTGAATTTTTAAAAAGCTTAATCCAATGCATATTTCTGATATTATGTTTTATTTTATTCAACTCTTAAATGAAGCTTGGATAGCATTAGTTTTTGAAAGGTAATATTGCAGTACATTTTGCAATATTACTTTTCTTTTGATTGTTTTGTCTCAGAAAAATTTGCTTTTGCCAATTACACTAAAGAAAACCAAGGTAGGTGATATAATCTTACCCTTATTCTCCAACAGTCCTTTCTTAGAAGGGTGAATACCTACTAAAGCATAAAATCCCAATAGCTATCCTATATGCATCTCAATACCTGTTGCCTTGGATGAATTTTCTGAAGATACCAGACCTGTTAGGTTCACCACCCCTCCAGGTCCAATGATAAACTGTGGTGTTGCAGCATGTATCGTCACAGTGTCAGGACTCTCTGGGTTTGTGTTGATTTGGTTCTGCATAGCAATCTAGGGAACAAATCACCACAATGTTTTCAGAATTATAACGAGAATATATAGCATAGACTCTTGATGTAGTACAAACACACATTTAAAGGAACATTCTCTAAGAACCCTGTAATACAAATGGAAATATTTGTTTACGGTCTACAGAGAGTGCAGAGGTAAATCATAGGTATGAATTTACATCCTAAGTTCCCCTGTTACGTGAAGCAGCAAAATCCCACAAAAGGAGAAATGGGTATCTGAAAGGCTTTTATAAAATAAAGGAAAATTAGACATTGAAAAATAGTCTACTGCTCTGTAGCTACAGAAATTAAATTATTTCTTCTACTATATTCAGCAGTATATAGCACTACATATATAAAGTATGGCCTTCACAATTAATTATTCCCCATCCTCAACTCCAATCCACAACTACACTCCTAGGAGTAAAAGAATGGGAAAAAGCAGGGTAAAATTTATTTTCCTGAACATAAAAATCATCTTTTAATTAACTAGCAGAAGTACAACAAAGTCAGATGGCCTTAGAGAAGGAGAACTCTGGAAAGGGAAACAAGAAGTTAAAAAAGAAGAGGCAGTAAGTAAAGAAGATAGTTACTTCAATGTCATCTAGTTGAAGAAAAAAGAAGTAATATTGTTTACTAGAAAAATCTGCCCAAAAGCCAAAAATAACTATGTCCACAAACAGACTTTAGTGACGATGGTAAAAGATAAGAGAAACAAATCAGAATGATAAAGATTGCATCACTCACTCAAGGGACATTATTATGGTTTCCAAATTTTTTTTTTTAATTTTTAATGTTTATAAAGTAATTTATAACAGATTTTGAAAAGCCATGTGGTATTCAAATGTGCAACACATATAATTAATAGAATAAAACGTTTAGAAGGAAAACTCAGGACCTTAGAACACAGAAAGTAAGCACCTCATCTCATCTTCTAGTGTTATATGTAACATATGGTGTTATGACCAGGAAAATGAACAGTAATGAACAAAGAGAAAGTGAAAGAGAAAAAGACCTGTCCATAATAACTAAGTCCAAAATGTAAAGCTATAAAGCTGAATAGTTTAAATCAGAAAGACAGAAATCACAAGACAGAAATCCTTCTATCTATAAAGCTCCTTTTGTTTATGTTTCTAAATTAAAAGCCAAAAGTTACCTGTAATATCTCTGCTAAATCTTCATTCCCATTGTCTATTGAAATATCAAATGCGGTTTTACAAAATTTGCTTTGCGTGTGTACATCAGCACCATATTTGATTAAAAGTTCCACCACTTCTTGATGATTGTGCTCTGTGGCCCAATGTAGAGCTGTCATCTTTAACATGTCCTTTGCATTGACATCAGCACCATGCTACAAAAATATTTCAAAATAAGAGACTGCTAAAATATGAAAAATAAAGAATTTCTGATATGAAAATACTAGTCTCTATACTTTAAAGCAAGAACAAATAGTACTATCAACTCTTTTTTTGTGTTAAACACAAAAAAAGATTGTTCAAGCAATCACCACTCATCTGTCACTTAATCATTTTTCTATAATGCTGACTTTCCTATCTGCTTTCCTTCTAATTTCTTAGGAACAAGGCAATTATTTTTTCAATCACCCAGCTATGGGCACAAAGGGCTAAAACCGAGTAAGAGAAGGAAAACTATGAGTATTCCTCCAAAACCCTCTTTAATGTTGTGTAGGAGCTGGTCCCCTGGTTCCTCATTCATCATCAGCTTTCAAAACCAGTGAAATATAAGGAATTGAAAGAGAGCTATCTAGAGGTGCACTGTCCAATATGACAGCCAATAGACAAATGTGGCTAGTAAGCACTTGAAATGGGCTAGTCAGAATAGAGATGTGCTGTATTTGTAAATACACACTGGAATTCAAAGATTTAGTATCAAAAAATAAAATGCAAAATATCGCATAATTTTTCTTTTTTTATATTAATTTCATGTTGAAATAATATTTTTTATACATTGGATTAAATAAAATATATTAAAATTACTTTTTACTTTTTTATTATAGCTAACAGAAAAGCTAGAATGACATGTGATATGCATTTATGGATTGCATCATATTTCTTCTGAACAGGCTGATGTAGATAGAGGCCAGGATAAAAAAGATCAAGAAAAATGTCTATCACTTTCTGTTTCAGAACATTCTACATCATTCTTTGGCATTTAGATGATTAAAGAAAAATCCCCATTTATATTATTCGTTAATTAGTTTGTTAATCATCCAAGCCTAATCTTCCATCCCATTAGCATTTTGACTGTATTAGGACAAAGCTGTAGTCCCTCACCTTAAGGTAGACCAAGGTCTAAGAAATCAATAGTTTGACAACTAAGAATATATCTAAAGGAAATTTTTTCCCTCATGAAGGAAAACTTTAAGACAATCTGACAGGCCTACAAAAATAAAAAAATGAGATACCATAGGTAAAACACTAAGTAGGCGTTCAAAGAAACTAGTTTCCGGGGGCCGGCCCGTGGCTCACTCGGGAGAGTGCGGTGCTGAGAACACCAAGGCCTCGGGTTCGGATCCCATATACGGATGGCCGGTTCGCTCACTGGCTGAGCGTGGTGCTCACAACACCAAGTCAAGGGTTAAGATCCCCTTACCGGTCATCTTAAAAAAAAAAAACTAGTTTCCTTCTCCTTATAAAACATAAAGTCTTTGGGGGCTTACTTTCAAAAGCAAAGTGTAAAAAGAGAACACATACCTTAAGCAAAACTTCTACTATACTGGCATGGCCCTCAGAAGCTGCCATATGTAATGGTGTTCGGTCCACTTTGGTTCTGGCATCCCTACTTACACCAGCTCGTAGTAGTACCTCTGTGGTGGAATAATGCCCATACTGTGCTGCCAGATGAAGTGGAGAAGTTCCCAGCTGTACCACAAGGAAAAAAAAAAAACACATTTATAGTTTTGGTTTTTTTGGTGCTGGCCTGTACACGGATCCAAATCCTTGACCTTGGTGTTATCAACATCAACACTGGGCTCTACCCAACTGAGCTACCCTTGACCTTGGTGTTCCCTACAGTTATTTTTAATACACTTCTACTACTATGTACTATTTTATATTTTCTGTTTACATAGTAAACAGTTTATCATTATATAATTTTTACATAACACTAAAAAGAAATGTCTTCATTTACACTTATCTTCTTATGTTTATCTTGATTTATTCTTATCTTCTTCATAGACGCCTTCAAGAATTCCCATACACTTCTCAGTGAAAAAGAAAAGCCAATATTTCCATTAATTCAAACTCTTTTTCTTCACAATTTTTATTCAGATAAACAGCCTAGAAAAATTAATTTCATTAGGGCCTGAGAAATTTTTCTGAGTACTGGAATGTTTTCTTCATACCAGTCACACAAAACTTGCTAAATTAACTTCATTTCATCTATAAAACTTGAATCAAATAAATGTAAGTACACATTTTCACATCAAGTAGATCAAAACTATTTTGTAGGACTTAAAAAATAAAGTGAAATACTTCAGTGATCTTTTTAAAGGGGGTTCATATGGTCATTTTTCAAAGGAGAAATCTAAGGTACACTTGCTAAAAGTGAGTCAGGACAGAACCAAAACAGAGCCCAGTTTTCCTGAAATTGGTTCCATGGTGGTCTAGCCATTAAGTTGATATCCACTATATACAGGGGAAGTACTAAAATGTGAGTGAAGGAAAAGCCTTAACAGAGGCATAACTTTAAAGAGGTGAAACTTAGAATTAATTTATACTAATATTACATGTGTTTAGAGGCACAGAATATCCCTATAACTAATTACCAAAAGTCATTGATGTTCCAAAGAACGAAGATATTTTACTAGAACAGTAAATTTCCTAAGACCACTACCGTAATAATAGCAACTAAAGTTTTTAAAGTGCTTTTCATGGAATGCACTATTTTAAGACCTTTACACAAATTACTGTCCTCATTTGGCAGTAAAAGAACCAAAGGCACAAACAGGTTACTAATTTGCCTTAAGTCACACAACAAGTAAGAGTTATAATACAAAGCTAGGCATGTGCTTTTATTATGAAATGGAAATCATTTGCTTTGGGAATAATTATTTTATTACTACTAAAAGCCTTATATTTTTTAAGGAAAGATCATTCTAGCATACTGAAGAAGATTCTTGAACAATCCTTTCTTCCTCCATGCTTTGTCATTTTTTTCTATAACTGGCCCTTTCTACACTCTTAAATTCTAATATTTAATGAAAGTATCTCAATAGCCTATTTAGCAACCCTGAGTTTTCCTCAGTGTGATATTAGGGTCTACTTTGTATTTTTTTCTTAATATTTTACCTTTTTGGTTGCTGATGCAAAATATACATACATATGTATATGTAGCTTAAAGAAAAATAAATATAATATTGTCTGTATCTAAAATCTTCTCACTTACTACTCCCTAATCACACACTCCTCCCTCAGGCCCAAGGCAACTACTATTCTGAATTTTGTGACAAACATTTCTTTTCTTTGTACCACATATGCATCCCTAAAATAACATGCTTTGGTTTTGCCTATGTTTAACTTTATTTAAATAGAATCATACTTCATGTAATTCTCTGTGACTTGCCTTCTTTTATGTAACACTATGTTCATGAGATTCAACCATGTCAATGAATATAAGTGTAGTTCACTATTTTTCTCTACAACATTCTATCAAATGAATTAACTACAATTAATTTAACCAATCTATTGATAAACATTTGGGTGATTTCCTATTTTTTGTTGTTATGAATAATGCTGCTGCTAAATATAATCTTGTATGTGTTTCAGGCACATGAACAAGAGTTTTCTAGGAAACATTCTTAGAAGTTCATACATGTGCATACATTATAGGGTATACACATGTTCAGAATTACTAGGTACTGCCAAACTGTCCTCCAAAATAATTAAACCAATTCACACTTCCATAAAAAGTATTTGAGAGTTCTTACTTCACCATCTCCTCATCAGGCTTGGTACTGCTAGACTTTTCTTGCTAATCTGATGGATATGCAATAGTATTTCATGATTTTACTTTGCATTTGCCCAATTATTAATGTAGTTAAGCATCTTTTCATGTTTATTGATCATTTAAACTTTCTTTTTGGTAAACCACCATATCAAGTCTTTTGTCCACTCTTCTATTGCCTTGTCTGTCTTTTTATTACTGATCTACAGGAATTCCTTACGTATTATGGATACTAATCTTTCTTAAGATCTTTTTGTCTCAATGTACTATAGCACCACTACGATGCATTTAGATATGGATTTTGTTTTTATTGATCCTGCTGGAGATTTATTGGGCTACTTGTATCTTTAGCCAGTTCTGGAAAATTCTCAGCAATTACCTCTTCAAATTATTTCATCCCTATTCTCACTCTCCTTCTTGTGGATATGATTAGATATATGTTAGACTTTCTCACACTATCCTTCATGACTCTCTATGTCTCTTCTATATTTTCTACCTATTTTATCTGTGCTGCACTGTGGATCATTTTTTTCATATCTTTATATTTCAGTTTACTAATTTTCTCTTCAGTTGTTCTAATCTGTTACTAAAATTTTCTCTAAAGTCCTTGTTGTCCTGCTTCTGTTGTCAGTTTTTTCAGCAGGTTATTGTACAAGTTGCCTTGTGCTTGTGGTGTTTAGTCACTTATGACTGCTCATTTTCCTTAAAATTCTAAAGCCTGAGAGGAAGGTGGGTTCCTCCAGAGGATATGCATTTGCTTCTGCCAGGAACTTGAGGTAATCCCTAGTCCAAAGGACATTTCAAATTTATTTCTGTTTAGAGTTTTTCAGAATACACAGGTATTTATGAGTTCAGGCTGCAAATGTGCACGGGATAGCTCAAGGTTCCATATTCTCATCAACAAATTTTTCCTCTACCTATTCAGTGCCTTCGTTCAAGTCAGGTCATTTTCTTTGCAGTATTCTAGCAACAATGGCAGGGGCAGGAGCAGGTAGGAGGAGGGAGGGGTATTTCTGGTTTACCCTTACACTGAAGGTACAACTCCTTAGGATTCCAGAATTATAGGGAGGGGATCTCCTATCAGACTTCTTTCTCTTCCTGAGCAGTCCCACATCTCTGTCTTAAGTACTTCAAGCCAGTGAGGTGGGAAAGACAACAGGAAAATCTGAGTTCAGCAAAAGTTCTTAGGGTAAAATTTCCCTGGGTTCCAGCCTTCACTTAGTTTTTCAGGTTGATAATCCCTTACTTTCTAACTCAGCAGTAAACTTAAGATTTTCTTTGAAGTATTTAATCAAAAAGTCTTTGTCTTTTAAAGATAAATGTTGAAATAGTTATGAATGAAATGACACAGTTTCTGGAATTTGCTTTAAAATCATATAGAGCAACTAGTTTAAGGGTTCGGATCCCCGTACCAGCCAGCTGCCAAAACATAAAAAATAAATAAAAAATAAAATAAAATGAGAGAGAGCAAAAGAAGTGGGTGGAGTAACAAAGGAAACAAGATTCACCACAATCTGATAATTTTTGAATCTGGATGAAGGATATGCAGGAGTTGACATGTGTTTGAAATTTTCCATAATAAAAAAATTTGTTTTGCTTTGTTTTTCATGAAAAATAAAAAAGAACAGGGACAAGTAATACAAAAACAAAATTAAAAATCTGGAATTTTCAGTTGTTACCAGTGGGAGGGTTAATCCAGATTCCTATCTCTCCATATACCCAAGACCATTCCTTTTGCTTTACCCTTATAATTAAAAAGTATGTTTTTTGTCTTCCCTACAATTGCCTTATATAGTTATCAAAAAGTCATTTTCATTTCTTTCTTCCTCTTTGGTCATGTCTGCAATAGTTTTACAAATATCAATTGAAATACAAACTTTCTCTCTTTTTAAAAAGGAGCAGTTATAATACTAACTCCAATATTTACATATGTTGCTTTCTGAATAATAAATTCTAACTGTTCTATTTATAAGAACTTAAATTAAATCCCAAGAAACTACAGTTCATATTCATCCCACATTAGTACAATGCAAAGTTTAAAAGAAAAACTCTTTTGTGAACAGAATATTTGGATAAGATTGTCCAATCAAAAAAAATTACACAAGCCATTCTTTTTAAAAGATGGTTATAATTCTAAAATTGTAAACAAATCTGCAAAAAATTAATTTTTTTACCACTTAAAAACACAATACTTACTACATTTTTATCTGGAAAAACTCAAAAATGAGAAGAGGAAGAAGAAAAAGAAAAAAAAAAAAACCACAACATTAAAACCATTCTTTACCCAGTCTGTCGTAAAAGGAGCTCCATTTGCCATCAAAATACGAACTTCATCATCTTGACCTGCTCGTGCCGCTTCTAAAAGCTTCTTTCCCAAATCTACCAGGGACATCTAAACAAAACATAGGTGAACTGTACATCAAAACCTCCATTTATATATTACGACATGACTTTTTTCCCCTCTTGTCTTTATTAATAAGTCAATTCTCAATCATCATTTCAAAAGGTTGTGGTATGGTTAACCTAAAACTATGGATCACACAAAAGAAATGTATATTTGGATTTTTGGAATAGATTTTCCTTTCTCATTAAGTTTTTACCTAGAATAAAATTACTTTGAATTCTCCAAATATAGCTGGTAAAAGATAGAAGAGGTGAATAGAGAAAAGCTGGTCTAAAATTTAAAACTGGCAACTAATTATTTTCACTGGAGGAGTTGCATCAATAAAATTTTTCATAAAAAATAAGGTACAAGATATTGTCCTCTGTAACTGGGCCAAATTAAATGAAATCTACTATAACTTTTTTTTTGCAACAGTAAACGTGTTCAGAATTTTAAAGTAAGTATTTTCTACTCTTGTGCATGCAGTGCACACTTAAGTTCTTCCAGAAAAGGGAACAATTCACATTCCATGAAAATACCAAAAAGAGAGTCAAAAGTACTGGAAATACTACAACAAAGTATGTGTCTGGTTAAGAAACTAGAAAGAATACCTTGTTTCTTAAATTTAAGATATCTGAAAAGGCTAATGTCCCAGGCTAGGGTGTGTTTGGGTTGGAGGGGGGTGTTGGGGGGGGGGTTCTTGAATAAGACATTGAAATATGTGTCAGAAAAAGATCATGACAGGAGTGCCTAGGTAATTTGAGTGCATTAGAGATACTCAAATTCAAGGGATGATAGTTCTGAGGAGAAGAAAGTTTCCAAATCCAGAAAGAATATCTAGCTGGAAGACTACTCAATGATGTTACAATGGGAGTACTTCAAAGAGTTCATGAAAAAATAGAATTGAAAGATAATACGAATTGTCGGGCCTTAAAAACTAGCCACCTTAAGTGACATTACAAGCGGTGCCATTACGGGCCCACAAGGGCGTATTAACGTGGCAGCCTAAGATGGCGCAGAGGAAGTAGGGTGGGAATGTCTGCGGGAACCTTGCCTTAGCACTTATTGGCCAAATACGCACTTCCTCGCTCGTGAACACTGTGTGATTGCAATAGCTAGGCATTGAGACAGGATGCATGCTCTCCTAACCTTTAAGCTGATTGGAGGATGTAAAAACCTCCCTTCCCCATTTGCCTTTAAAAGCAAGTGCTTGTGTGATAATAAACGGAACTGCTTGACAGAACCCTCACAGCGTCTGAGTGTCCTTTAACAGGCTGGTTAGGGCCGGTGCCTGTGCTCACCTCTCTTCGCGGCTCTCTTCCCCCATCTCCTTCTAACGGGGACAGAGGGAAAGAGGAATCCGGGCAATTCGCTCACCCACCAGAAGGGACACCTAGGGAAAGACTGATGAGGCTAGGGCTGTTTGGGTCAGCCGGCGGCGGACCCGACAACGAATCTTACCATGAATTTTTTGAAATACCCTCATTTAATATCCTAAGGAAAGGCAAACAGGTAAAATTTTAGGCCTGTGGGGAAGGGAACGTATAAAATCCCTGAGATTTATACAAGATATTAATTTGTCTCAAAAAGTGTATACTCTTTAAGGGTTAGGTAAGTAGTCAAGGGGAAATAAGTAATAAGAGATGAAGGACAGGTTTATTAGTGTATCTCAATTTTGTGTGAGCAGCCATTACTCAAGAAGGAAGACAGAAAAGTGTGTAAGTAAGAAGAAAGTTGGCAGATGGAGCTTGGAAAGTTTATTTCTGTCAGGAAGGAAAATTAGTAAGGGATGTTAAGAAATCTAAAAGGGATAATTATAAGAAAAGATGTCCCTGAAAGTATACAGAATTATGCTTAAATTACTCTATCTTTTAGTAGATTCTGTAAGATGGGAACAACCAAGTATAGAAGGAATAACCAGGAACAGACATTAACCATAGGAAGTTTGCACAATAATTAGGTGAGATGTACAGGCATTTGTCACATGGCAGGAAAGAATTCTTAGAGTCGTTCAATATGTAAGGATAAAAATAATTCATATTATATCCTATGGTAAAGCATAAGAAAAACAACCACAGGCTCTTGTGAGATTTATGTGCTTTTTTATGATAATTGCAACATTTTCACTCTTAAATTTTTGATTTCCTTTCCTTTTTTCTCCCATTTTCTCATGCCTTGATGGAGTCAATGAAACCCAAGATACTCCTTAATCCTGGTAAAGGCACTAAGATCTAAAGAGATCACTGATCTCTAATGAAGGATTTTTCCTAGAGAATATGTAGAGGTTAGATAGTAAAAATTAAGATCGGATTCAACAGGCAAAGAACTTGTCTATGAAAGGCAGGATAAGGCAAAAAGAAAATGACCTCTATCCTACAGGAGTACAGTGAAATATAAACTGCCCATGCTAACAAATACAATGTCTATACTCTGGATGACCAACATCTAATATAAATCTGGCTTTAACAATAAAATAGATCTTTCCCAAAATATGTATTTTTAAATACATCTTACACAGGTGATATAAAATTGGTTTGCATTCATTTAGCATACATACTGCCAGGTGGTTTAGGTATCCAGATATCTTTTATCAGGTACCAGTTCAGGGTTTCTCCCATTTTCTGAAATTGGGTTATCTGCCTTTTTCTTATTTATTTGTAAACATTCTAATATACACTCTGTATGTGAGTCCTTTGTCAAATACAAGTATTATAAATATCTCCTTCCAGAACCCTGATTCTTGACTCTCCATCCCGTTCTTTCTTTAATATTACATACTATCGTCCAAAGGTAGATAAATTGAGTCATATAAAAATATAAAACTTCCATGTATTAAAAAAAATAATCAAAATAAAATCAAAGACGGCAAAGGAATATGTTCACCACAAAAATGACTGGAAGAAACAATGTTTTAATCACTTAAAAGGTCTGACTCAAAATAAAAAGGGGAAAAAATAAACAGCAAGAACCTAACACAATCAATAGTCAAAAGACACGACCATACATTTTGCAAAAGAGAAAGCAGATAATTCATTCACAAGTATAAAAAATGTTGTGTCACTGATAATCAAATAAAAGTAAAGTGAATAATTTTAAAGTAATTCCTGGGCCACAGCACTCCTAGTGTGCCCCACGCTGAGACGGGGGTCCAGTGTTGAGAGCCCCCTAGCCAGCCCATCGTGTAATGCACATTCCAGGGGAAACTGGTGCTAAACCATTTATTGACAACCTGTTTCTGGGTTGGAGTTTTGTACTTAGCAGATCAGCTCCCTCACTGTGCTCTATTGAGTCAGCTCTTAGCACAAGGGTTTGTAAAAATAAAAACAAAACAAAATGAAAAACAGAACACGAGATTATAAAGAGTTAAAAGAAAAAAATTTTAAAACAGTAAGAAAAAAATTAAGTAATCCTTGATGCAGTGAAGGATAACGTGAAATGATAATTTCATATAAATAACATCTTCATATATGCTGATTGCAATACAAATGAATTGGCTTTATTTTTTTACACCAATTTGGCAAATTCAACAAAAGTTATAAAAATGTCCAAGCATACTGACCCAATTAATTATCCCAATTCTGTAAATCTATCCCAAAGGAAAAATATAAATATACTAAAACAAATCCAACAATAGATATTATATATACATTCATATACACATACATATTATAATCACTTTTATAATGTGAACAATCTAAAGGTAGGAAAATGGCTAAATTGTGGAATCTAACAAAACAAGATGTAGTAACTTAAAATAATGGTTTTGAAGCTATATAATAACATAAAAAATTTATGTCACATTAAGTGAAAAGATACAAAACTAATTTCTTGAATGTCAAAACATGCACATAAAGAACAAAATATTGAAAAATATTAATAACAGATGGTATGATTATCGGAAATTTTGCTTCCATTTTTACAAAGTTTCTGTAATGTTACTATTTTACCTTCCAAATCTAAAAATATATTTTGGGGGGCCAGCCCATGGCTCACTCGGGAGAGAGCGGTGCTGATAACGCCAAGGCCATGGGTTCAGATCCCATATAGGGATGGCTGGTTTGCTCACTGGCTGAGTGTGGTGCTGACAACACCAAGCCAAGGGTTAAGATACCCTTAGCAGTCTTTAAAAAAAAAAATATATATATATATATATATATATATATATATATATATATATATGTTTTTTGATTTTTTTAAAAATGTGTTTGTTTAAAAGGACAAATTACATTGTGACTGTCAACTAAGTAAATAATTACAAAAATTAAGTTATATACTCCTGACTTACTAGATAGGCAGAGTGGAAAAAATAAAGAAAATGCAGGATACTGGGGACTTAAAAATAATCTTAAAAGTAGTCTTAAAAGCAGTCTAACTGATCTGCTTATAAGAACTGCAATAAAACAATGAACCATTTGAACAAATCAATTTCTCCTATAATTCTCCAACTGTATTAATTATTTAAAACGTTATCTTATTTAAGGGTCTAGGATACTTAAATTACTCTAGTTTTAAAATTCAATGAGCAATACAGCTGTTTTTATTTACTACAGCTGTGTAGTAGATTAATGCAGCTGCATACTTAGAAATCAGTGGTTCTCAATGGTAGCAGCACTGCCCCCTAGAGGGCCCTTTATATATTTATGAAGGCATTTGGGGGACTGAAGGTGGAAAAGCTTTACTAGTCTTTAATGGGCAAGTGCCAGGGACAATAGAGGTCCAGAAGCACAGAGAACAAACCTGTATGGCAAGGAACTGTCACATTTTCTAGATTATTTTCAAAGGTTTTATTGAATATACATAAGTCCCCCCTTATCTATGGTTTCTCTTTCCGTAGTTCAAATTCTATGGTTTCAGTTACCTGCAGTCAACCACAGTCCACAAATATTAAGTGAAAAATTCCAGAAATAAATAATTCATAAGTTTTAAATTGCATGCCATTCTGTGTAGCATGATGAAATCTCTGGCCACCCACTCCATCCCACCCAGGATGTGAATCATACTTTTGTCCAATGTATTCGTGCTGTATACACTACTCCCCTGTCAGTCACTTAGTGGCTCTCTGGGTGATCAGATCGACTGTCAGGATATCTCAGTGCTTGTGTTCAATTAACCCTTATTTTACTTAACAATGGCTCCAAAGCCCAAGAGTAGTGATGCTGGCATATTCTATTTTGTTATAATTGTTAATCTCTCACTGTGCCTAATTTATAAATTAAACTTTATCATAGGTTATGTATATACAGGAAAAGACAGTAGAGTTTGTACTATCCGACGTTTCAGGCAGCCACTGGGGGTCTTGGAATATATGCTCTGAGGAAAAGAGGGGATTACTATATCTAAGGCTGAAGCCTAAATAACATAAAAACAAAATGTATTTTTTTCCACAGCATTAATGTAGCCCAAATCTTCCAGGATGCAACCATATTTAGAAATCTATTTGTTTTGTTCACAACTTTACTACGAGTTGTTAACCATTTTGAAAAATCATGTCATCAATGTCAATGTCACTTTGGTACCTGTATCACCAATACAAAATTGTATCAATCAGCTTATATAGATAGCTATCACATTCACAGTGATTTTATGTGCAGGTGCAAACATGTGACTAATTCATTGTGTCTAGTGTAGTCTGCTCGAGTCTTTAGATGTTTTAGGACACATTCTATTATAAATTGCTTCTCTTCTATTTCTCCTTTACATTATAATCAAGGCATTATAATGATTTTTTATATTATTATACAAATAGGTAATATTAACTATGATTTTCATTTCAAGTTAGCAGAAAGAGGAATATAAAATATTGGTTATAAAAAGACAGCAATAGATCTAATAAGATTGAGAATCAATGAAAGAACATACACATGAGATTAAGCAAGACCAAAAGCAAAGGAGATTTAATTTTCTTGTCAAGATAATTAGTAAAATAATGAAAGTACCAAAATGTAACAATTTCACTTTTTATTCTCACCTGACAGGAATTATACACATCATAGAACAATTCTAACCCTTAGAAGAACTGAACTGCATTAAAGACAACAAAATTGACCATGGGGACCATCCTCCATTTCAAGTCCATAATTTACTTAGTCCATTATCTACAAGGGATCTTCAAGAGGTTCATGGAAAGATTTATATTAACTCCTAATTCCATTTTTCTACAAACTTTTTGAAGTACCTTCATATATATTAAAACCTCAGAGATACAGTGCTAGATTTAAATAAAACCATTTAAAGATTTAGCAATAAAAATATATTGCTTTTTGGTGTGGCAAATAACTTTTCTACAATCAAATGAAGAAGCATAATTTAATTCAATGAATTTTAGTGAATGTTAAAAATACTTGTTGAAAATATACTGTGTATGACACTGAATACACCTAGTTTAATACATCCTCTTTTTTTTTTTTTTTTTGTGGTCTTTTTTCGTGACCCGCACTCAGCCAGTGAGTGCACCGGCCATTCCCATATAGGATCAGAACCCGCGGCAGGAGCGTCGCCGCGCTCCCAGCGCCGCACTCTCCCGAGTGCGCCACGGGCTCGGCCCTAATACATCCTCTTTTTATTGGCGGCTCGCCGGTATGGGGCTCTGAACCCTTGACCTTTGCGTAAAACATCACGCTCTACCCAACTGAGTTAACTGGCCAGCCAGCTCTAATACTCCTTTCTTCTTGAGAAGAAAATCAAAAAAATCCACTGTAATAAATACCATCTTGGATTTCTTTACTACTTATAAAAAGCTTATCACAGAATCTGACACAAAATGGGTTTTTTTTATGCCAATTAAAATGTATTTTAATAAGATCTACAGGGAAATTTCAAAATGTCTGCAAATGAGCTACATTTGCTCAAAAGTATGTGCCGAGTGGGCCATCTAGTGGTAACAGAAATTACTACCAATAATTACATTTTAAAGCTTAGTCTATTTTGTTTTTAATTTCTATAATTTACAGCTTATAAACCTGTTGTGAGGATTATTTCATCAACGAGACATGAAAACTCTCGATAAAACTGTACACTACTAGTTCCACGTGAATTGTCACTAGCACTCAAATAAGAATATGAATAAACAAAAAAATTAAGCCTATTAAAGTATACATAACAATAAACCCTGTCTCACATTAAAAATCTTAGAATAAATTTGGTATATCACTCCTAAGCTCAACAAGTACAATTATAAGTCCTATGAAAGTCTTTTAAAGTTTTTCATCAATCAATTTAGCACTGCATATGCATCAAAAGCCTTTAAAATGTTCACACCATTTGACCTAGTAATTCTAATAGTGATGTTATTTAAAATAGGGAAAAACAGAAATGCCCAACTAGAAACAACGACTAAATAAATTAAGATACATCACCATAGAATATTGTAGTCTTATTTATTTATTTATTTATTTATTTATTTATTTATTTATTTATTTATTTATACTTTTTATTATGGAAAATTTCTGAGCATACACAAAAGTAGACAGCACTAAAATTAATTCCCACATAGCCACCACCTAGTTTAAATATTATCAATTTATGGCCAACCCATTTCCCACTCACACGCATTATTTGGAAACGAGTTGTAGTGGATTGACTTATGTACCCCCAAAACTCACTGAAGCTTGAATTGTGTCTCCCAAGTTTTATGTATTAGAAACTCGGCCCCCACTGTGACTGTTAAGAGGGTGGGAAATCCTATTATGGTAATTGGAAAGTGAGGCCTTGAAGAGGTTGATTAGATTCATGTCATAGTGAATGGATTAAAAATGGTGGTCAGGGGCGTGGTTTGGAGGGCTTTAAAAGGGGAGCATGAAGAGTCTCTCTCTCTGCTCCACCATTTTTGCAATATGATACTCTGCTGTCACTGTTGCCACCACCAAGACCCTCACCAGATGTGTTTCCTGGACTTTGGACATCCCAGCCTCAGAAACTGTGAGCAATAAATCTCATTTTCTTATAAATCATTCCAGTTCTGTGTATTTTGTTATAAGCAATGGAAACGGACTAATACACAAGTGTTAATAATAATACAATTTTATCTGTAAATATTTAAGTATAGATCTCTAGAAGATAAAGATTTTTTTAAACATAGTACTGTATTCATTTTTTTTTTTTTTTTTTTTTTTGTCTTTTTCGTGACGGGCACTCAGCCAGTGAGTGCACCGGCCATTCCTATATAGGATCCGAACCCACGGCGGGAGCGTCACCGCGCTCCCAGCGCCGCACCCTCCCGAGTGCGCCACGGGCTTGGCCCCTGTATTCATTTTTTAAATATTATTTACAAATAGTATGTAACAGTTTAAGATCAGGACTCTAAACTATACACACCATGACCTTAACTATTTAAAAAAATGCATAGATAATACCTGGAAACAATATTCCCTGGTAATGAAAATTATGAATTTTTCCCATTTTCTACTCCTCTGTATTTCATAAGTTTTCTATAATGAGCACATATTACTCATATAATTAAAAACAAAATTTTATAAAAAAGCTTTTCATCAAAATTAGATTACAAATAAGCTTAATAAGTCTTTAATGTAGAAAATTAAATGTTGAAGGAACATTTTTAAAAAATAGTAAAAGGATGTAAAATCTGATTTCAAGTAAAATTTAGCATATTATAATCATGTGTATGTATGAAAATATTCTTGGGCATCAGAATTTAGTTGCCTACATTCTCATAAGGAAATAACTCTAATAATAATAAATAACAGTCCCCAGCATCTTGCTAAGTCTTTATCCACATTGTCTTATTTAATCTGAAGTACCTTTCCAAGATTGTTATTGTCTCCATTTTGCAAAGGAAGTAAGTAAAAAGTAAAAAGACTTACCAAAGAACACTAGTTCTGATCTAAAGATAAAGAAACTCATATTCTTAACCTTTCTTCTTGTGGTCTTAAATTAAAGAACACTGGGAACCTGCTAGGATATATGAGGGTAATTCAAAAAGTTCATGGAAAGATTCATATTATCTTTTAATTCCATAAAGGAGCATGTCCTCCAAAGATTTAAGCTTAGTCTCTCTGTGTAATTCCTTTGAAGAGAAAAATATCATATAAACTCTGGTATATTTGGACTTTTCCCTCATCCCTCTTTTACCTAGTGGGTTTTTTTTTCTTTTCTTTAACTTTAAAATTATCTCCCATTTACCTACTCTTTTTTCAGAAAACCACTAGAAGATGTGCCCCACCAAAAGCAGGAATAAAACAAAAAGATGAATCAAGGGCTTCAGGAAATAAGGAATCCAACATAAATATAATGGAAGAAGGTCCCCAAGATGAGGGTGAAGGGACACTCCAAGACAACAACTGTGCTGCAGACCTAAAAAGCAAACCCAGATTCAAACCAGAGGATAGAGATTCCAGGAAGGGGGTCTTGGATTGAATACTAATCCAAGCAAAATTTCTGGTGTAATTCCATTGAGAGGATGAAGGGCGAGGAAGAACATGCACAGCAGAGGTTTTAAAAAGCCAAAGATAATTAGAAAGTCAAAAGATATCTAAAATCAAAAAAAAAAGAAACAGCCTAAGCTTGTTATTTAGAAATATGGAGCGAGATACTAGGGGAAAACACAGCTAAAAGATTTATAAAAAGGATTCCTCTGGGAAAGAGGGTTCTGGGATGGGAAAGGATGACAAAGGATTGTGGGTTTTTCATCATAAGCCTTGTATTTTTTACTTTTCTCATTACGCACATGTATGCTTTCATAAAAAAAAATTAAAACAAATACGTTTACTGTATAGAAGAAACATAAAGTTCAAAATCAGTCATCTCTACACCTCCCTGTGTTCTTACTCCCCAGAATTAACCTCTATTTAAACATTTAGTGCGTATCCTTCCAGAAATTTTCTATGCATATAGAAATACACATAAACACAATGCTTATTTATTTTTAAACAAAACATAAAACAGATCATACAATATTGTTTTACAACTTGCTTTTTTCACTTTTTTTAATCCCCTTGTTTATCAGCGACATCCTTCTAAGTCGGAACACACAAATCTAAACATTCTTTTTACTGCTTATACAGTATTATGGAATATGGTAGACTGAATAATGGTCTCCTAAAGATGTCTAGGTCCTAATCCCCATCGCCTGTGAATATGCTACCTTACATGGCAAAAGAGACTTTGTACACGTGATTAAGTTAAGGATCTTGAAATGAGAAGATTAGCCTGTATTATCCATGTGGACCCAATGTAATCACAAGGGTCTTTATAAGAGGAAGGCAGTGGGTCAGAGTCAGAGAAGGGTCACTGTCTAGAGAAGGAAGCAAAAATCAGAGACAGAGAGAAAGAGATTTGAAGATGCTTTGCTGCTGGCCATGAAGACGGAGGAAGGAGTCACAAGCCAAGAAATGCAGGCAGTTTTCAGAAGCTAGAAAAGTCAAGAAAACTGATTCTCCCCTAGAGCCTCAAGAAGAAACACAGCCCTGGTGAAATCTTAATTTTAGGTCTCTGTACCTCCAAAACTATAAAATAGTAAATTTGTGTCATTTTAAGGCCCTATGTTCATGGTAATTTGTTAAAGCAAACAGGAAACTATTAAACTATAGCAACAGGAAACAAATACATGGAGTATGAGTACATTATTTATTTGATCTTCTAATTTTTCAGTTTTACAAACAGTGCTACAATAAACCCACACACAGGTTAGCACTTTTCTAGAAATTGTTCAGAGAAGTAGGATTGCCAGATTTTTTTAATCACATTTTACTTGTGATAGACACTGCCAAATTATCTACCAAAAGATTGTACCTACTTATAGTATACAAGAATAACTGCTTTGCCACAAGGTTCCCACTCCCCAAAGCCAGAGAACCTTGATCCTAGGGCTACATCTTCCTAAAGTCAAGGCCAAAGATCCAGTAAAATCACACTCACTGAAAAACTTCCTTCCAGGATAACTCTCTTTCAGGAACCATGACCTGAGGAAATTCCACTACCACATGAGGAGGCAAGAGTTAAGAAGTAAAAGATGCAACAATCCATTGAAGCCTTTAAAATCTTTAAAGCCTCTGGTGTTTTTGGCCCCAACTGGGAGTCAAGCCCTTCTTGGATTCTGCCACAGCATTTTTTCATCTACTTTAGCAATGAATGCCTGCTCAAAATCATGTGTGTTCTATAGAGGGAATATTCCTTCTCTGGAACCTTTTCCTTCTCTAGTGCCTACCTATCCTGTCCAAAACATGGGCCCTCTAACTCACATCTGACCCACTAACTCACCAACTTTTTTTCATGGGGGTAGGGATGTGGAGGGTAGCTGGACGGTACAGGGATCTGAACCCTTGATCTTCGTGTTATAACTACCACGCTCTAACCAACTGAGCTAACTGGCCAGCCATTCACCAATTATTAAATGATAACATCTAACATTTATATATATATAATATAATAACATTTAGAGAGAGACTGTGCTCACACACTACTCACCATCTCTGCCACTCCAGAAAGTATGTTGTACTAGGCTCTTTTTGTCACCTTTGGACATCTATACAAACCATTCCCTCTGCCAGGAGCAATGTTCTCTTACCCATGCCCAATTTTGCCATACTTATGGCTATGTGTCCTTCAGAGTTCAGCTTATCTCATCAGAGAAGCCTTCCATGATCTCCCTAAATTAACTCAAGTGCCCTTCCTTGTGTTCTTCTAGCACCCTATCTCTATCATGGCATTTACCATTCCACATTAAACGTGCCCGTTTACCTGGCTACGACTTGTCACTGTGCCTGGACTATGGTGCCTGGTAAATGCTCAAAAAACATTTGTGCATTGAATGAACAATGTTTAGTACACAGTAGAAACTCCAGAAATACTTGAGACAACCAAAATATATATCGTCATAACACTTGATTTTTTAAATTTAAACTAAGCTGAGTTTCACAAACTCTAGGAAATACTATTAATAGAATTTTTCTATGTCATCCTTGAATTCCTGAATTCCTATGTCAACCTTGTTGTAACTAAATTCCCTATAATTGGAGAAGGTCAGAACTCATTTTAATACTCTAGGCAGGAAGCCAGAACTTTAATAACCAGCAACAAGACTACGAAACAAGATCAGCTCAGAGCTACCCTCAATGACAGTGGATGAAATCAGCTCAAAACTGAGTTCAAAGGTTTCAACTGAGTGTATTCTAGAACTGAGCTGTCCAATACACCACTAGCCATATGAGGATACCGAGCACTAAAATGTGGCTGGTCCAAATTGAGATGTGCTATCTGAGTGTAACACAAAGGATTTTAAAGACTTAGTACCAAAAAAGAATGTAAAATATCTCACTAATAACTTTTATATGACTTGTTGAAACAGTAATATTTTGGATATATGGGGTTAAATAAGATACATCACTAAAATTTATTTCACCTATTTTTCATTTTTTTATGTGGCTACTAGAGAATTTTAAATTAAACATATGGCTTCTTTATATTTTCACTAGACAAAGCTGTTCTAGAACCATTAGTCAAACCTTGGGGGAAGGGCTGGGCAGTTAGCTCATTTGATTAGAGCACAGTGCTGATAAATGCCAAGGTCAAGGGTTAGGATCCTCACAATGGCAGATGTAAAAAAAAAAAAAAGTTCTTGAAGGCACCAACTTTAAAGTTTGCAAAAACTTGCAACATTTTTAAAGATGTAAGGGCATTGTTTTAGAAAAACTGCATCTGATGAATTATCCCTGTTATGATGCTGGATAGGATTTCCCCCTAGAAACTTTAAGAGTACATGGGTTTTATCCTTGGAAGACTTCACAAATTCATCTGGAAATGAAGGGATCCTACTAAATTCTCCTCATCTTTGCAACCCACTGTGCCTTTACGCCATTCAACTACTAGTTTCTTTTAAATCACACATATTTATCCCAGGAAGAGACTGAGGCTTGAAAAGAGTGCATGCAAAAAAAAAAAAAAAGAGTGCATGCAGAGGATGAAGATAAGGCTAGAACTCTACTGCAACTAGCCAGCAGATGGCTTTGAATTAATCAGAGAAGCATAACTTACCTGCTTACTAAAGAGAAGACACAAAACTGCTGACTGTTCTAACTCACAACACTGAACCATCAATATCCTGCCCAACAAAAAGAATGCATGCATTTTGAGCCTTTCTCCCCAAGATTTCTCATATTCATCCCTTCCTCTCCACCATCTCTAGTCTTACACACTCATTGCCTCATACCTTAAAAATCACAATAGCCGCTTATCTTACCTACCTCTAGTTTCTCCATCCTGCTGCCAGGCAATCCCCCTAAAATACAATTTCATTCAATCAAACATTTCTATATGTGATCCTCTATACAGTACCTGCGCTCAAAGAATTCACCATCCAGTAAGGAAGACATATATCTTGCAATAAAATCCCTACTAGTACAACCTTTCTAAAGAATGATATTAATACCTAGTAGAGTTAAAGGTATGCCTACCTTTTGACCCAGGGATTCTAGTGCTAGGACGCTACTCTATCTTCTTGTGTACTCTTTTTTATTTTTTAAAGATAATTTATTATATATATATGTGGAGTACAAAGTTGACTTTCGATAGTTGTGTACAATGTGTGATGGTCAGATCAGGATGGTTAGCTTATTCATCATTACGATATGTAATCCTTCTTTGTGTCCATTAACCAATCTGCTCGGGTCCATTAACCCCTGTTCCTCTCCCACTGCCCTCCCCTCCCCTTTTCCACCTTTAGTAACCACAGTTATTTTCTTTCTAAAAGTTAAACATATTATTGTGATTGTTGTTTCTTTCTCTGTGAGTCTTTTTATTATTTATTTATTTATGGTTTCAGCTCCCAATTATCTTTTTTTTTTCCCCCTAAAAGGATGACTGGTAAGGGGATCTTAACCCTTGACTTGCTGTTGTCATCACGCTCACTGCCAGTGAGCGAACCGGCCATCCCTATATGGGATCTGAACCTGTGGCCTTGGTGTTATCAGCACCACACTCTCCCGAGTGAGCCACGGGCTGGCCCTCAGTTCCCGATTATGAGTGAGAACATGTGGTATGTCTCTTTCTGCACCTGGGTTGTTTTACTTAGCATAATTTTTTCCAGGCTCATTCATGTTGCTGCAAATGGCAGAATTTCATTCTTTCTTATGGCTGAGTAGTATTCCATTGTGTATATATACCAATCTTCCTTATCCAGTCATCCATTGATGTACATTTAGGTGGTTCCATAGTCTGGCAATTGTAAATAGAGCTGCAGTAAACATGGGAGTGCAGGTATCCCTTTGACATGATGATTTCCAATCCTCTAGATATATACCCAGTAGTAGGATTGCTGGATCATATGGCAGTTCTATCTGTAGTTGTTTGAGGAACTTCCATACTGTTCTCCACAATGGCTATGCTAATTTACAGTCCCACCAACAGTGCAGAAGGGTTCTCCTTTCTCCACATCCTCACCAGCATTTGTTGTTCTGTCTTTTTTATAATAGCCAGTCTAAACGGGGTGAGGTGATATCTCAAAGCGGTTTTGATTTGCATTTCCCTGATGATTAGTGATGTTGAGCATTTTTTCATATACCTTTTGACCATTTATATGTCCTCCTTTGAGAAATGTCTGTCTATTCAGCTCCTTTGCCCATTTTTTAATTGGTTTATTAGGTTGTTGTTGTTGTTTTTTTTTTTTACCATAAAGTTGTTTGAGCTCTTTGTATATTCTGGATGTTAATCCCTTGTTGGATGTGTAGTTTGCAAATATTTTCTCCCATTGTGTAGGATTTCTTTATACTCTGCTGAATGTTTCCTTTCCTGTGCAGAAACTTTTAGTTTGATATAATTTGATATAATCGCATTTGTTTATTTTTTCTTTTGTTGTCTGTGCTTTTGGGATCTTATTCATAAAGACCTAGCCCTACATCCTGGAGTGTTTCCCGTTTTCTTTTAGGAATTTTAAAGTTTCAGGTCTTGATCTGTACCTCTTGCCATTTACCAAAATCAGCTCAAAATGGATTAAAGACTTAAGACCTGAAACTTTAAAACTCCTAGAAGAAAACACAGGGGAAACATTTCTTGTGTACTCTTAAATGCATACACAAAGAGAAAAACATGTATGAGAATGTTTATGGAAATATTATTATAATAGAAAAAAATAAACTACAAATAACATTAAGTATTCATCAACAGAAAATTTTTAATTTTTATTACAAAATTTTTCAAATATAGATAAGTGCATATACAAAATATGTATATATGTGTGCATATATACTCACACACACACACCTATATACTCATCATCCACATTCAAAATTAAAAGCTGGTCATCTTGCTTTGTCCTACGCCTTTCTTTAAAAAAAATGAACTTTAAGGCTGACACACATTGCATTTGGTTATTTCGTCTCCAAATCAATTTTATTTTAGGACAATTTCCCTTTCTCCCTTCTACCCACTCCCGTTTTTCTCCCCCATGACACTGATTTGTTGAAGAGAATAGCAAGTTCATCTGTATCTCACATTCTGAATTTTTCTGATCGCTTCCTCAAGATAACATTTAATTTCATCTCCCACATTTCTTGTAAACTAATAGTTTTAAAAGTTTGATTAAATTCAGATTAAAAATTCTAGACCATAAACATTACACTTGATGCTGTATAGTTGGTATTGAATCACATCAGGAAACACATTTTTTGGTTCATTTTTAATGATAGTTGGTTGATCACCTGGTTGATAACTAGGTTAGTGATAGCCTGCCCCTCCACTATAAAGTAATATTGTTTTACCTTGAGACCAACTTGTAATCTGTGGAGTCAAACTTTGGCACCACGTGAATATCCAATTCCCCATCAACCTTGTTTGTCTCACACTTTTAGCAGCCATTAGTGATCCTGGCCCAAGTAAATTATTTCATAACAGATTATAACAAATTATGACTTTCTAATTCTATAATGCCTTCTACATTTATTATTTGGCATTCCTCGTTAACTATAATAAAGTTCCTCGTGAAAGGCAGTTCAAATGTATAATTCTTTTTAATTATTAATTTTCAGAGGAATAGGTATAATAGACATTTCCATTTGTTCTGTTTTATTTATTCATTGTCTCAACAAATTACTCTCCTTATTCCTTTTGGTTGTTTGTTTGTTTTAAATTCTTGGCAGCTGGCCGGTAACAGGGATTGAACCCTGGACCTTGGTGTTATCAATATCACGCTCTAACCAACTTTTTGATGTTCAAGTTGTCCCAATTTTTGCAAGTGAGGGCCTCTTCAAGTTGGCTTTTATGTTTTTGAAAGCTTTCTTGCTTCTGGCACAAGATGTTCCAAGTTTACTATGTATGTCCCCTGTCCCAGACCTGGAATCAGGTTATTTCTTCAGGGAGTGAGCCCTGGATTCTTTTAAGTAGATGCATTTAAAGACCAAAATTGGGGTATTAGAAGTATTCACATCTACCAAGGTGACACATTGTATCTACAACCTTTCAGTGCACAGAGCTAAGAAATATATATTCAGATGGAATTAAGAAATATGTATTTTAAATCATAAACTCTATTGACACATAATTAAACATTATTGGGTTTTTTGTTTAGCTTCTTTGATTTTATACTGTCTCTCTATTGGTTTCTAATGCATTAGCATAAAGACTTACTGGCTTTATCTTACAATTAAATGATGCGAAAAATTAAAATACTAATATTATAACTAGCAATAAAAAAAGAATGAAGTTTAAAATTTCTCTGCAGTTCTTTTTATCCTTAGTGTATATGCCATTTAGTGTTCAGCTCAAAAGTCACTTGAAATAGAGTTTTTCTCCATGTATTTAAATAACTATTTTGACACACACACAGATTCATTTGTTCAAGTTTGTTTTCAATTTTAGGGGTTTTTTTACATTCTAATTTCATTGTAACTTTTGAATGTGTAAATATTTATATAATTCAAAAGACAAAACTAAATAAAAAGGTTTACTCAGAAATCTCACTTTTATCCCTATTTCCTTCATGCCATTCCCACCTACCCTCCACCATAGGGTAACAATTTTATTAGTTACTAATTTGTCTTTTCAGTTTTTCTCTGCAACATCAACAAATTAGTATATATATACTTATTTTCCACCTCCCTACCCCATACTTCTTACACCAAAAGAGCATACTACACATAACACTGTCTCGCACTTTGCTTTTTTCCCCACTTAATATCTACCCTGGAAAATACTAGAGATTTTCCCCATTCTGTTTTACAGCTGCTTAGTATGCAGCTATGTGAAAATATCAGTTTATTTTTCAATGAGGCTTTTTTCATTTGCATTTCCCTGATGCCAAGTGATGTTGACCATTTGTATACCTTAGTTTGAGAAATGCCTATTCAGCACCTTTGCCCACTTTTTTCTTCTTTCTTTCTTTCTTTGGCAGCTGGCCAGTATGGGTATCCAAACCCATGACCTTGGTGTTATAAGGCTGAGCTCTAACCAACTGAGCTAACTGGCCAGCCTCAGTTTATTTTTAATTTAAAAAAAAAAAAACAAAAGCCAGTTATCTCTTACTCTAGCAATCAAATCAAAAGACCTTGCAATTTAAATCCCTCTATCAACTGTCCCAGTCCCAATCTCACATATTCCCCTCGTCCATTTTTCTCAACTGCCACTTCTTATAGGGCCCTGATAACCATCAGATTCTAAATATTTCTCCTTCCTCATCCCATACATGCTCACCTTATTTACATAAAGTGATTAAGAAAGACCTCATTGAGGAGGTGACAACTGACTAAAAAAAGGAATAAAAGGGACGCAAATAAGGGAGGATTCAAAGGAACCATCATGATGAACCTGTCATTCTTTTGGTTGCTTAGCATCAGAATAAGCTTCACAAGCCTGGGGAATTCCCATCCATGTGAGCCTTCAAAAGTAGAGGAAAGCCTGGCCCACTACTATTTACTTTCCCAGTTTCCCATGCAGCTAGGGTACAGTCATATGACTTCCACTCCAACAGAGACATTTGTGCTGTACTTTTACTTAAGAGACAGTGTCCAAAAAAGCAGGAAGCACATAGAACCTGTTTTGGCAAGAGTGGTAGCAGATTCCAACAATGGTAGTGGTAGCAGTTTCTTCCTGTAATAAATTCCTTTTCTGCTAAATTATTCAGAGGTGGTTTCTGTTGCTTAGAACTAAGAATTCTGACTGACCCCAGTGATCAGGAAGATGGCACAGCAAATGGAAGGAACCTGAGCTGAGCTAGAGCGAAGAAGGAAGTGATAACAGGAAATGCAATCATGGAGATATGAATACGCTGGATCATGCAGGGCCTTACAGGCATTAGTAAAGAGTGAATTTTATTGAATTTACTAGGAAGCTGTCAGAATGTTTTAAACAGGAGAGTGTTCTGATATAATTTATATGTTTAAAAGACTACTCTTGCCATTACATAATACATAAAGGGAAGCAAGAATTGAAGCAGGGGTACTAGTTAGGAAAGTATTTCAGGCAAAAGCTGATGGTACCTCAGTCTAGAATGATACCTATGTGATCATTTAGCCATTTTACTTTTAAAGACTAAGCATCTAGGTTTAAATCTAATATCCTATTTTGTGCTTTCCACTTATCCTTGTTCAGTTTCTTTTCTCTCCTTTCTTGCCTTCTTTTAGATTGATTCTTTTAACATTCTACTTATTTCCTCTATTGATTTGGAAGTTACACTCTGTTCCTGTTCTTTTATTGGTTCTCTAGAAATTAACCATGCACAAAAGTCTAAAGTTAATCAAAATCTGTATACTACCTTCCCCAAAAAACCTATAGATTTTAAAAGACCTGAGCAATGCAACAACCAAATACAATGTGTAAACCCTATTTGGATTCCAATTTGAAGAAGTCAAATGTAAATTTCTAAAAACCGTTTTTGAGATAATTGGAAAAATGTGAACACTGCCTAAATATGTAATGATATCAAGGAATTTTTTTTTAATGGATATATTTATGTGACAGTTTAAGTTCATATCTTTCTTGAGATTAAAAAAGAATATATTTATGGATTAAATAATGTGATACCTTGGACTTGTTTTAAAATAACTCAGGGGTATATATGAAACCAGTTTAGTCATGAATTGATAATTGTTGAAGCTAGATAACGAACACATGAGGATTCGTTATACTCTTTTCTTTTCTATATTTAAATTTTCCCATTAAAAAAAGTTTTAAAAAATTACCTCCCTTCCACATAAAATCTTAGAACCTAGAACTCCAAATATCCCTTCTGTTACAGCTTTGTTTTTTAACCCATTAGACATTTTTACAGTTTAACGAAGTCCATTTTCATTTTCCAAATATATGTATAATACTTTCTTTACTTTTCATTTACAATTCATATATTTCATTCCTGCTATGTGGGATCAATTTCTTTCTGCCTGAAGTACAGTCATTCCTCGGTATCCGTGGGGATTGGTTCCTGGATGCCCCCCTCAGATACCAAAATGAAAATGGCATAGTATTTGCATATAATATATGCACATACTCCCATATACTTTACATCATCTCTAGATTACTTATAATACCTAATACAATGTAAATGCCATGTAAATAGGTGTTATATTGTATTTTAAAATTTCTATTACTTTTTTTTTTTTTTTAATTGATCGGTAAGGGGATCACAACCCTCCACACCGCTCACTGAACGCACCGGCCATCCCTATATAGGATCTGAACCCGCGGCCTCGTCGCTACCAGCGCCACACTCTCCCAAGTGTGCCATAGGGCTGGCCCAAAATTTCTATTACTTTTTATTGTTGCATATTGGGATTTTGGGGTTTTTTTTTTTAAAATATTTTCAATAAGCGGTTGGTTGAATCAACAGATTGGAGACCCATGCATATGGAGAGCCAACTGCATATCCTTTAGATGTGTACTGTCCAATATGGTGCATGTGGCTATGTAAATTACTTAAGTAAAACTAAAAATTCAGTTTGTCAGTCACACTAGCTACATTTCAATTGCTCAATAGCCCTATGTGGCTTGGATCTACAATACTGAACAGCACAAATAAAGTAACATTTCCCATCATCACAGAAACTTCAGTGCTGCTTTAAACTATCTTTTATGAGTGTGATGTTGCTTACAAGATGGTTTTGTCTGAAAATATCTTTATTTTACCATCATTCTTTAAATAAATTTTCACTGGGTATAAAATTCTAGATTGGCAAATATTTTTCATTTCATATTACAGGTATTATTTCACTGTCTTCTCACCTCCACTGTTGCTGTTGAGAATTCATCTATTAGTCTAATTCTTGCTCCTTTGGTGGTTATCTTCTTTTTCTGTAGCTACTTTTAAGATTTTTCTGTCACTGGTTTTCTGCAACTTTATTATAATGTGTTTAGTTGTGAATTAATTTTTATACTAAATAGGACTCATATGGAATCTTGAATCCTGGTTTGGTATCTTTCATCAGTTCTGGAAAATATCAGCCATCATCTATCTCTTCAAATGCCCTATTCCCTCTTCCCCTCTCCTGGAATTCCAATTAAGACCATCTCACTCTATCCCCATATCTCTTACCCTGTCTTCCATATTTTCCATCTTTTTGTCTCTAAGCTACATTCTGGATTATTTTGTTTGATTTATATTCCAGTTTGACAATTTTTTCCAATGTGTCCAATCTGTTGCAAACTGCATCACTGAGTTTTTAACTCAGTTACTGTCTTTTTCATTTACAGAGGCTGTATTTGATGTTTGCAAATCTACAATGACACTTTTTTTTTATAGTTTCCTGTTCCCTGTCTGCAAGCTTGTCATTTATTTCTGTAAACACAGTATGCATGGTTGTTTTATCATATCTTCTAATTCTAATATATGATGCCTATGAAAAGGCATTTTGCTGCCTGTCATTTCCACTGGTTCTTACCCATAGTTCCTCGTCTCCTTGTTATGTCTGGTTATCTCTGACTAAGTGCTGGTCAACATCCTTGAAAAAACGATTTGCAGGTAAGCCTAAGATGAAGAAACATTCCTCAGAGAACATTTGCTTCTGCCAAGCACCTGGGGGACACTACCTGTCAGGAACCAACCTAAACTAAGTCATGGCTTAAGGGCCCCTTTCTTATCTAGGCTGCGGCCACAGCTTCATAGAGACCGCTTGTTTCCTTTCCCATTTTTCTCCTGCTCTGCTCAATGCCAACACAACTTGCCTTGAAGTCCCTCGATATCTGGCTGGGAGGCAGGTGACGAAGTGTCAGGGAAAGGTTAGTTCTGGTTCATTCTTATTCCTCAGGTGTATACATATGGAGTCCAAGCCTAATTAGAGAAGGATTATAAGACTTTACATGTCCACATGTTGGGTGGGTGCTATATCTTAACTTCCGCCCACTAAAACCCATAAGTCTGATGAACAGAAACATAAATTTCTTTATATCAGCTAACATACAAAGGAACTTCAAAAAGTTCATGGAAAAATACAATTAAAAGATATACAAATCCTTCCATGAACTTTCTGAAGTACCCGCATACTTAAGGCAAAAGTGGACTCAGTCCTCCAGGTATTCTAACTTCTCTTATTTTAGGCTATCTTCCAGAATTTGGCTCACCAGATTTCCCTATCTTCCCAGTTCTTGAAACCTCTTAAGGTGGTGTTTTATATATTTTATCCCACATTTTCAGTTGTTTTCAAAAAAAAGACTCATCTAAATAACCTAGCCCACCATTACCCAGATGCAAGATATATTTGGAAGAAGAGCTAATAGATCTCCCTGATGTATTAGATGTTAATGTACAAGAAAAGGTTAGTCAAAGATGACATCTAGGTTTTTGGACTGAATAACCTGGCAAAAGTTGGATTATTTACTGAGATAAAGACGGTAGAGTGGGATGGGGTGGGTCAGGTGTTAGAGTTTGGCCATGGAGTTCTTAACTTTGAGATGCTTTAGCTACATTATAAGTTTCTTGTAGGTAGAGATGAGAGTTGCTTTTTAAGGTCTTTTGTACACAGAATTACTTTAGAATGGTGATACACACATAGTTGGTATTCAACCAACCCAACGGTTTCTCTACCTCAGCACTATTGACATTTGGGGACCAATAACTCTTTGTTGTGGGGGATTACCCTATGCATTGTAGGATAGTTAGCAGCATCCCTCCTGGCCTCTACCCATTAGATATCAGTAGCACACTGCCCCGCCTCCAGTTTGACATTTAAAAAAAAGTCTTTAGATATTGCAAAACATCCTATGGGGGCAAAATTACCCGATTGAAAACCACCGAACTAAAAACTTCTTGAACTCAAGTGAATTTCTATACAATGTTCTATTACCATCATTCAACTGGACACATCAAAGATATACAAGAGAGAAGAGTCTATCCAAACCCAAACTCTAACCCAGCCCAACCCAGCATTTCTCTAATAGTGTTTCCCAAAATTCCAGAGGACTTCAGTACTGAGAAGGTCTATGAGTGAAAGGGATAAGCCGAGGTTGGAGGTAACAGAACAGTAAGAGTTTCAGCCCTTTATGCCTGTTTTTAAACAAGACCATCTCCAACTGCTATGAGGAACTCTATATAACATTATTTATAATTTTAAAGTATTTTAAAAAGTAAACAATTGCTAGTAAATGTCTTCATACTTATCTCTTCATCTCTTCAGATATAAAATTGTTAAAAATTTTAAATTGCAAGCAAGAATTACTTAGCAGTTCTTTTTCATTACTATTCCACACCCAGATTCTTATTAACATAAACCCAGAAAAGAACTACTAAATTTATTTGCAAGTCCTGGCATGTATGTACTTTATCTTTGTTCTCCTTTTATTTATTTATTTGTTTGTTTGTTTATTCATTCATTCATTCATTCTAGAGAAATAAAAATCAGGTAAAAGTAGTATGGATAAATTAGGGCCTCAAAAATCAGATTCTGTAATATAACTCATTCAAAAAAATTTTAAACCCCAAATTATATAGTGAGAGCTTGTTTCAGGCAGCACCCAGCATGTTGTGAGTCCTTGTCTCCATAAGGTTAAACCTCTTTGTCTTATATAAAGTTACTTCCAAATGTACTACATAAAAAATACTTTTATGCTCTACTATAAACTTCCCTAAATCTCAGTTTTAAATATTACAGTATAATCTCATCTATCCCAAACTGATCACTTTCTTATTCAAAACTATTTTTCTTTGAATTTTAGATACCAAAAGATATCTTTAAATTGGAACCATGATAATAAATTAAGTTTTTACCTCCCACATAATCATTGTGTTTATCAGATATACATTCTCTATTTCTCTATCTACATTCTAACTGTGCATACCAGTGTCCCTATAACTAAAATTATGACATCATTACTGCTCTCCATAAAACCTAGAATATAAATGTCTGTAATTCTAAGGATAAAAAATATTTATTGATAACTATTTAATATTCACGTTTAAGATAAGCTCAAGAGTTCCACATCTAATACACATAAATTATATCAACACACACCAACCTAAAAAGGAGTAGTAAGAATTGGTCAATTAGCATGTCTTGTCTGAAACTTCCCATGCACATGTCAAAACCTAATCTTCCTTCTGGATTCCCTGATAATGCTATCACCTTCTTTACCTCCCAATTTAGAAATCTGGGAGCTATCCTCAACTCCTCCCCATCTCTCCAATATATATCTTCTACATATATTTGGTGTGATGGTCTGAATGTTTGTGTCCCGCCCGCCCCCACCCCCCAGAGTCACATGTTGAAATCCTAACCCCAAGGTGATGATATTAGGAGTTGGAGTCTTTGGGAGGTGGTTAAGTCATGAAGGCTCTCCCCTCAGGAATGAAATTAGTGCTCTTACAAAAAAGGCCCCAAAGATCTGCTCTACAAACCAGGAAACTGGCCCTCACCAGACATGGAATCTGCCATCACCTTGACCTTGGACTTCCCAGCCTCCAGAACTTTGAGAAATAAATTTCTGGGGCTTATAAGCCACAGTTTATTGTATTTTGTTACAGCACCCTAAATGAACTAAGACAGTTGGTGGTCAAGTCCTCTAAGATCTACTTCACATCTCTTTCTCATTTCTTTTTTAAACAGGCAGTACTTTCAACAGGCAGTACTTTCATTTAGCTCAAAAATCCAAACACAGAAATGTATACACCAAAAAGTCTCAGAGGCCAGCCTGTGGCTCACTTGGGAGAGTGCGGTGCTGATAACACCAAGGTCACGGGTTTGAATCCCTATATAGGGATGGCCGGTTAGCTCACTTGGGAGAGAGCGTGGTACTGACAACACCAAGTCAAGGGTTAAGATCCCCTTACTGGTCATCCTTAAAAAGAAAAAGAAAAGTCTCAATGAAAGCATTTACACTACTCATTGTCTAGCCCTTGCCCCCAAAGCACCCCCACCCTACCCCCGCAGTGCCCCCAAACCCCCAGCCTCAGGTAACCACCTTTACTAGTTCCATGGATATCCTTCCAGTATTTCTATAACTACCAAAAGATAGCATTGTTACATAACACTTTTCTGCATTTGCTTTTCTTACTTAACACATCCTGGAGATCTTTTCCTATTAGTTCATAGAGAGCTTCCTCATTTTTTTATATGGCTGCATAATATGCTATTGTCTATATAGGCCTTAATTTGGTACTCAGTCTCCTCTAGATGGACAGTAGTGCTATTATAAACACTGCAGTTAATAACTCTGTAGATGTATTATTTTATTTCACATATCTGTAGGATAAATTCCAAGTAGGATTGCTGAGATAAAAGTAAATACAATTTTAATTTTGATAGATATTGCCAAATTTCCCTCTCATTATTTTTAAATTTGTCCTTTTCTCACCATTCCCTTTGTCACTGCGAAGTAGGACTAATCTCCCTCTTTCCCCACCCACTGTACATCCTGTTGTGAAATTCATCATTATTTTTAACAAATTTTTAAACAAATATAATATTCTAATGTTCAAATTTTAAAATTACTGAAAAGGCTAAAGTTCCCTCTGATCATCTCTCCCTGTCTCTACTCCCAAAACCCAATTCTCTACCCACCACCCGAGTTAAACACTAATATCAGTTTAATATTTTTCTTGCCAAACCATACTCTTTGCATTTGCATGCACATATATGTATCTTCCCCTCCAAAATATAGTATTGTTCTGGGGTTTTCTCCTTATTTATGCTATTATTCTGTACACACTGCTCTACAGCTTATCACACAATAGTATATGTAATTTACTATTTAAAATTGTTATATGTTATTCCACAGTATGAATACACCGATTTGTTTGGTCATTTTCCTATTTATGACCATTGTTTATTTTTCCAGTTATTCACTATTATAAACAATGCTGCAATGAACATATTTGTACATGCCTCTTTCTGCACATATACTAGTGCTCCTCTAGTGCAGAAAATGGACGGACTTGTTGGGAATAAGGATTTTAAATTAATAGATACTACCAGATTGCTCACACCAATTACACCCCCCTAATTGGCTATATTGACTTATACTCCCAATGGTAGTTCATAATATTATTTCCTCACAATATAACCAAACTTACTATTATCAACTTTTTAGTTTATTGCTTGTATGATGGGTAGAAAATGTTATCTTTCTGTTTTAATATGCATCTCTTAAATTACTAATAAGATTGCACATCTTTATCAAAAGTTTGTTGGTCACTTATGTTTTGTCTTCTGAAACTGCTTGTTCATATTCTTTACCTATATTACCATTTCATTGTTTCTTTGTAGGAGTGCATCATATTTCTGGTTTATTAAACAAGGACACTTCAAAAAGTTTGGGGGAAAACAGAATTAAAAGATAATGTAGATCTATCATTGAACTTTTTCAATGAAAAAGTTGATCTTTCATTGCACCTCCTACGTGCTGCAAATATTCCTCTCCATTTGTTTTAAATGTGCATATTCTATTTTTGTTTTTATTTTTTTTGTGTGACCGGTAAGAGGATCGCAACCCTTGGCTTGGTGTTGCCCACACCGCGCTCAGCCAGTGAGTGCACCGGCCAGCCCTATATAGGATCCGAACCCGCGGGGGAGCGCCACTACGCTCCCAGCGCCGCACTCTCCCGAGTGAGCCACGGGGTCGGCCCTAAATGTGCATATTCTAAATGCTGTCATAAAGTCTTAAATTATGGCTTGGTCAAATTTATCAAAATATCTTTCTAAAGCATAGATATAATCATGTATTCCAATCATCTATAGAATATAGTACAACTGAACCATCTGTATATTTAACTTGAAGTGAAAAATAATTTAAATAGTTGGCCACCCACCATTCTACTTCATAAACATAAGTCCCAGGATTAGACTGAAATGTGAATTTCCTATTTCCTCAGTTAGGTCTCAGTTTTCAAATGATTCTTACAGAATGAACTTCTCATTGCAATGGGTGACAGTTTAATGTTTAAAAAGGGGGTTTTTTTGGTACAATAAAGCCTATAAACATAGGCCATCTTCTTCTAGGGAACAACTGAGGAAACTGATATATTTCAGAACTAGAGGAAAAACTGGATGTATCAGGTTTATTGAGAGATGATACCTCTACTCCCCATGTGGCAAATTTCTACAAGTAATTCTGATTATATATTATTTTCACCTAATAAGCATAATCATTAACTAAGTGGTAAACTCCAATGCATCTCAGATCTTTAAGATCTGTCCTGTTCCTCACTGCTGCCTCATCAGATCAGCATTTCCCCCTTGGATTTACAAATTGCATGGAAAAATAGAATTAAAAGATAATGTGAATCTTTCCATGAAATTTTTAAAGATCCCTCATATACGCCAACTATACAGTTATCTACAATAATCTTTACATGCTATTCTTTCTAATGATACCACTCCTTTATGTTATTCTGCTTGAGAAGTCTTCCTCTTATACCAATTTACCTGACCAAAGTATTACTATTCTCCCTCCAAAACTCAGTTCAGACAGTACCTCCCCCAGAAAACTCCCCTTGACATTCTCAGCAAAATGAACTAGTCACCTCTCTATTTCCTCATTGTGCCTTATTGTATTATTGTACCCAATATCATATGGATTCCACCATATTACAAATGATTTGTTCACAGGCTCCCCCTCCCATAAGCCTGAGAAAGCCAGCATTTATCTTATTCTTATGTGTATTTTAGTATCTAGCAGTTTCTAGCATATCACTCAATAGATGTTTGCTAAATTAAACAAGCCCACTCTATTCGGCACTATCATAAACACTACAGATCTACACACACACAAACTGAAGTCATGATCTTCAACCAAAAATATTTTACAACCTGAAAGAATGTGTGAATTATAACAAAAGTAGTCTGTAGTTCTGTGTTTTTTTAAGTGGTATATACCAGAGACCAGTGCTTTTCAAACTGTAGGTCATGACCCATTAGGAGACTGTGAAATCATTTTAGTGAGGTAATGCCAACATTTTTTAAAATACCAGCATATGTCAAATATAGTTATCATCCACATACAAGCATGCACATGCACACACACACACACACACACACACACACACACACACACACAGCAATGTGTATACACGATCACCATGTAAAATATATTTCTCACTGTGTGTCGCAGCAAAAAATCATTTGAAAGCTACTTCCATAGTTGCTATATGGGCTCAGAGTTTTAAATTACCAAACAAGATAAAGTAGTCAAGGAAGACTTCTTCGATGAAAGACAACATTTAAAGCATAATCTGGCTCCCCACTACCTCTCAGCACATCTATCATTCTCCCTTAATCACTATGCTCTAGCCACACAAGCTTTAGCAATTCTTCAAACAAGCTAACCATGTTCCCACCTTACAGTCTTGCCTGTGTGGCTTCCTCTGCCTAAAAAGCTCTTTACTAAGGTAACTGCATGGCCTGCTCTCTCACTCCAGGACACTCACAGAGAACAGCTTTCCCTGACCACCTAAAATAGCAACCTCATCCCACCACTCTATTCCCTTATCTAGTTTTATTCCTTTTCGCACTCATTACCACCTAACACCATGTATTTACTTACTGTGTCCCTCCTCCCAAATGTCAGCGCTAAGAAAACAGGGACCTTGTCTTCTGTTTTGTTCATTATTATAACACCACAGTTTAGAACACTGCCTGGCAAAGGGCAAACATTACTGAATAGGCTTTGATAGGCAAGGAAAAGAGAGAACACATGGAGTTACGCCTGAGCGTGGTATATTAAGAGGAAACACCAACTTAATAATATGAAGGAGTAAGGAATAAGGCTGAAAAAGCAGAGTTTAATATAAAAAGATCTGAAAGTAAGAAAGCAGAATTTGGACTTTATCTTACATACAACTACAAGTCTCATTCAAAGTTTTGAGCAAATGGTGATCCACCCAAACATTGATTCAGCACAGGTTCAACTCATTTTGCTTGGCACAATGAAGAGTGCGAAGGTCAACAGCACATGTTCTCTCCTCGTGTTTATAGTTTAGCAGCAACGGGATCAAAAAAAGTTTTAGGAAAATTATTCTGGATACCATATGCATGATGGATTCAAGGATGGAAATCTAAAGTTAGAAAGGGCAAATAATAGGCAATGCAGAATCCTAGGACAAACTGAGATCCAGTAAAGAGTAATAAAAGGAACTATGCTGACTGATGGATAAAATGACTGAAAAACATGCATCACAGACAACTTCAAGATATAAAGATGATACTGATAAAACAAAGAATAACTGGGAGCAGGTGGGAGGCTGGGTAATAATAAATCTAAAAGTGATGGAAATTCCTTGAGCCTTCAAATGGAAACATCCAGTAAATCACTGAAGCTACAAATCTAGAGAATAAACATTGGCAGTCATCAGCATTTAAAACATCCACATACTAAAAAAAAAAAAAAAAAAAGATACGGGGGCTGGCTGGTTAGCTCAGTTAGTTAGAGCACAGCCTTATAACCCCAAGGTCACAGGTTCAGATCCCTCTACTAGCCAGCCACAAAAAAATAAATAAAAACATCCATATGAGAGAAAACAAAGAGAGGGGAGCAGAGGGAGTAATGACAAGAATACAGTAGTCCCCCATTATCTTCAGGGGATATGTTCCGAGATCCCCAGTGGATGCCTGAAACCGTAGATAGTACTGAATCCTATATATACCATGTTTTTTTCTATACCTATGCTAAAGTTTAATTTATAAAGTAGGCACAGTAAGAGTAACAACAATATCTAATAATAAACAATAATTAATAAAAACAAATAACAATATACTGTAATAAAATTTATGTGAATGTGGTCTCTTTCTCAAAATGCTGTAATATTTTTGGATGGCAATTGACCACAGGTAATTGAAACCACAAATAAGGAGGAACTACTGTAATGACTGGTTAAGAGTATCATGAAACAACAAAGAAAACAAAAAAGTAGTATCAGAAAGGGGAAATCAGGATGGCATACTAACATGAAGGTCAAGGAAAGAAAGAATGTTAAGAAGCCTCAATGGAAATCAGTAGTAATACATTTTTACTAGTTGAATAAAATCAGGATGAAGCCAACATTATTGACAAGAAGGATGTCTTTTGAAGGTACAGTCTGAATATGATATCCAAAATTATAGTAAGTTAGGAAAGTAGTAGTGAGAGTGGAGGGCAGCAATTCTAATTCAGTTCTCAAAATTTTTGAAATGAAGAGAAATGAGGCAGATAGCTGGAAAAATACTAAAAGTTCATCAAAGTTTTTTTTTTTTCCTCCCAAGATACACAAGTCTGTACATATTTGAATGCAGGAAGAAAAAAGTCATTGCAGATAATGATCAAAGTGACCAGAAAGAAAAAGTTTAAGTATGGTAGCAAGATTCCTGGGAAAAGCAAAAGAAGATTCCTCTTCCATTCGTTTACAAAATAGGATGAAAGAAGAGATTTGTCATGATGACAGTGAAAAAAATGTGCAAGCTTGTACCCCATTTTTTTTCAATTGAGTAGAAGTCAATGGCACCTACTGAATGTTAAAGAAGAAACATGAAACAACACAAAAATATAAGATTAGCAAAATGACTGTCAAGAAGTAACAAGGGCCCACTTGGAATTGTTCAGCATAAATTTATAGTGGCCAAGAAATCTTCATAATTATTCACCTTCCTCCACAAATATGCTGGGACCTGTGAAGAAAACAGAATAAACTGACAGTGGAAAGAGCTGACAACAGGAGCCCAGTAAAATATGAAAGAAGTGACTGATGTCAAAGTTCAGGCTATATCTAATGCATGCAAGAATAAGCTAAGTATCTCAGTCCATTTGGGCTGCTATAACAAAATACCATAAACTGGGTGGATTACAAACAACAGAAAATCATTTCTCACAGTTCTAGAGGCTAAGGTGTCCAAAATCAAAGCGCTGGCAGATTCAGTGTCTGGTAAGGGCTAGCTTCTAGACAGCAGTCTTTTCACTCTAACTTCACATGCAGGAAAGGACAAAAGAGATCGCTGGAAATCTCCTTTGTAAGGGCACTAAACTCACTCATCGGGGCTCTACCCTCAGGACCTAATCACCTACCAAAGGACCCAACCCTCCTAATACTATCATCTTGGAGTTTGAAGATTTTAATATATGAATTTGGGGCGGACATAAGCATTCAGACCTTAGCAGTAAGGGAGGCAAACTAAGGGTCCCCGTCAATGGAATGGATAATGGAACAAAGGGAGAGTAATCATCACATGGGCAAAGGTCAGAGTTCACACAAGCTATTTAGGATATAAAGGAAATATTTTAGATCATTCACTTGTATACCATACTATTCAAATATTTTTCCTCTGTTTGGATACATGATAAATGCTGTAGACATAAAGGAGTCCAGGAATCAGAAGGGCTGCACATCCAATAGCTTCATCATGAAAGAAACTGACCTAATTCCAAAGTCCAGTACTATAATTACTTTTATGATGTACAATAAATGACCACCTCAATCTCCACATCTACAGAATGGAGGGTGTGTTAAAGAGAGGTATCATGGTGGCCTCCACCCACCTCCTTTAAAGAATCACTTAGTGGGCCAGCCCCGTGGCTCACTCGGGAGAGTGTGGTGCTGGGAGCGAAGCAGCACTGGGAGTGCCAAGGCCGCGGGTTCGGATCCTATACAGGGATGACCAGTGCGCTCACTGGCTGAGCGCAGTGTGGGCGACACCTAGCCAAGGGTTGCAATCCCCTTACCGGTCACAAAAAAATAAAATAAAATAATTTTAAAAATTTAAAAAAAGAATCACTATAGTAAACCATCATAGTATAAGTATCTTGTCCCTCAAGTGTAATGGTACAGCAACAACCTAACTGGGTTAAAGAACTCTCAAGCATCTTCAAAAAAAGATTCTATATTATGTAATAGAATCACAGTATCAGTGGGTTTAGCATATTTTTTAATCAAAGAAGATAGAAGTAGACATTTTATGTTATTTTCATTTTAATTTTTTAATTTACCATGCATGATAAAGCTATATAATACCATGAAAAGATGTATGTTTTAATATTTAAGTAAAACAGGACTCAAAATTGAGTAAATATTCTGCTGGTTCTTTATCTGCCTTTCCAAAATCCAAAAAGCTCTGAAACCCAAAATAACTCACATGGTAGTAAAACCTCATCTCAACTTACATGAAGCTAATTTATAGTCTTTATTCCACTTAGTGTCAACATTCATACATTCTGCTGCGGAAATAATGATGTTTGAAGAGTACTGCACTGGACTGTTGGAAGGTTACACAACATTATTACCTTGTCTATATCCAAAAAATTCTTAATTCCAAAACCTATTAGACCACAAGAGTTTTGAATGTGATAACATAATGACAATTGCTAACATTTACTGAGCTATTAACTATGTGTCAGGCACTCTTCTAATCATCCGATATGTACTAACTCACTTAATCTTCCCAACCACCGTGAGGCAGGTGTTATAATAATACCCACTTTACAAAGGAGGAAACAGGCACAGATGGATTAAGTAAACTGCCTAAATTCACACAGAGAGTGATCAACCAGGATGAATACAACATTTAAAATTTTACATGTAAGATTAAAAAAACACAACAAAATAGAGAGATGACTTTGGTACAGTGGTAGGAAGGATATTTTTCTGTATTCAATTAACATGTTACTTCTAGAATGGTAAGAAATTAAACTGAAAAAATACAAAACACTTCATGCACCCACAAATTCATTTATGTGCAATTCCCAAATCAACTTGCACAAGCTGCATAGTATAAAATACAAATTCCTCAGGTTACACTAATATATTTTATTGAAAATAACATCTTAATATCTTTAATTACAAGTAATTCACAATAATTCAAATTCATTGTAGAAGTTAGAAAATTTGGATAGGCAAAAATAAAATAATCAGCTATAAAACTACACTTGGAAATAACCACTTAACAATTTGTTACACATTCTTCCAGATGTCAATATATTTTTGGTTTTTTTACCAAAATGGAATTGTGCTTTTAAATCACTTACATATAGCAAGACATCTTTTTATCTTACGTTCTTCTAACAACATCATTTTAATGATTCAGTAAACAGTACCCCACTGTAGGGATGTATCCTAACAATCACTATAAAAAATATTTATGTTGTTTACAATTTTACAGCATAGTGATCATGAGTCAAACTGGTTGGATTCAAGTCCTGGCTCTATCCCTTACTAACTCAGCTACCTTGGCAGGCTAAAACTGTACCACTAAAATCACAAGTGTCACAGTGTAAGTCAGCTACCCCATTTCTCTATGCCTCAATTTTCTCTTCTTAAAAATGGGGATAATACCCACTTCATATGATTACTGTCAGGGATAAATGTGTTAATACACAGCTTTTATTATCAACAGTGCCGCAACTGCTAAATCTTTGCACATATCTTTATGACATCAAGATAAATTCCCTTAAATGGGAATTTCCACATTAGAAGGTATGTCCATTTTAAGACTTTTGAGTTTGCCAAATTACAGCTTGGTTTAAAGCCTTTCATTAAATAGCCTTCTCACTTAATACTCATCTCTCTTTATCCAAGAAGGTGAAAACTATGATCCAGTTCAGCTAACTATCTTGTTTCACTCAATTAGCTTTTGCTCTTCTGCTATGTACCTGCAAATCTAAACATATTTCATAAAACCACAATTTGTAAGAACCTTGAGGACACCTAGCCCAAATCCTCCTTTAGTACGTCAATTCCTCTACTCTAGAATTCCCAACTTGGACACTGTCAGTGAACACGGGCATCCAAAACAACACATTCTATTTTTATAGTTTTGAGAAAATTTCTCTTGGAAGATACTTAAAATCTGCCTCTTTCTATCTTCTACCCATTGATCCTAGCTTTTTTCTGGTCAGAGCAAACCTGATCCTTCCATGCGACACACCTCCAAACATTTAAAGGTGGCTATCTATCATTTCTTAGAGGAGCTTCTTCCTTTTAGGTCAAACATTCCGTTTTTTTCAACATTTCCTCTTTTCACTTTCCCCATGATCAATGATCAAGATCCTCTGGATATGCTCTATAGTTCAGTGATTTTTAAACTTGGATATCTATCACGTTGGGAACTTGAGAAAAACAGAAGCCTAGGTCCTATCCTACTTAAGCCGTGTGTGTGTGTGTGTGTGTGTGTGTGTGTGTGTGTGTGTGTGTGTGTGTGTGTGTGTGTGTGTGTGTGTGTGTGTGTGTGTGTGTGTGTGTGTGTGTGTGTGTGTGTGTGTGTGTGTGTGTGTGTGTGTGTGTGTGTGTGTGTGTGTGTGTGTGTGTGTGTGTGTTTTTATTATCTTTCCAGGTATGCAAGGGTCCCACTTATAACATGATAGTATACTACCTAATAACCTGACACAATACCCCAGGTATAATACAACCAGTACAGAGTAAAGTGGAATGCCTTGCTCTTTCTATATGCTGTTCTATCAACTTAGAAATTATTTACCATTTTAAAATTATACAGTAAAAAAACAAAAAGAAAAACAGAAGAAAAAACAAATTAAAAAAATAGAAATAAAAATTATACCGTAATGTTGGTTCATATTAAATGTACAATCGGTTAAAATGATCAACTCTCTTCCACATTCTCTATTTGTGCATTAGTATCTGGGGCCCTAACTGCCTGCCTTTACACTTATTTCTATTAAAAGGTAAGAGAACTAGGGCTAAGAGTTTTAGATTTCTTTCTAAATGCATCAATGGCCCAATGGCTTTATCTTTAGTGAAGAAATCACTTCAAGCTTAAGTCTCTAAACTTATGTCATGGACATACTCCACCCAAATAAAGGTACTCTAGCCCACCAACAGTTGAACTGACAGCTGATTGCACCAAAGTATCTCCTCTGTGCAGAGCACTGTAGTGTCAACATTTTGAGGAAACCCACAGGCCCTAATCTGATCCTAGTACTAGGTTTATCTTCTAGAGAGCATGATGGAACAAACATCTTCAGAAAAGTTAATAATAATACTAATTACAGTTGTCCCGAGGTAGACACATGAGTGCTACAGAAACGTTAGGATTACTGGTTGGAAAGCCATGGGGGCTGAGGAATGATACTTATTAGAAAACTAATTTGCCCTAAGCTTCAAGATTTTGTTTGTTTTTTTTTAATGTTAGCTAAGTGAGAGAGAGGATCTAGAGCCATCAGTGAGTTCATCTGTACTCAGGCTATTTGCAAAAGGAGAATGGAAGAGAGCTGTAGGAGCCCTCAAAAATGGATTCATTCAAGTGGTGAGAATTCATTTGAAGAGATTTCAATGTCGAAGGGATACATTTTGAAAGTACATATGCTCCTATTTTGTTTTTCGTAAAACAAAATAGGAGCATTTGCTCAGAGTACATTATGTGCATTGTATGTAAATGTAAATAATTTTTAAAATACTTTAATAAAAAATAAAGAAACTTTTAATAAAATTAATTCATGATTCAAAATCTCATGTAATAATTTCTGAATTCCTCATAACATGTTTGCTTTACTTGTTACTACTTCTAACTTACAAGGTATTCAAGACCGGGGTGGGAGAGTCCATGCTACTGGAGATGCGGCCCATTAGAAAGAAACTAAAAATGCCAGAGGGTAAAAACAACTAAAATCAAGTAAAATTAACCAAGATCCAATCTATTTTCATGTGAAAAACAAACATTAAAAATACACCTGGCATTTTCTAACAATTACAAGAAGAATGCCAGATGCTTCCTGTTGATGGAACAGTAGAGAACTACAAACTGACAGATTCAGACTAGAGTTCACAGAAACAACTGGAAACAAACTTAGCTTCCTTTCAAAACTATTAAACTAAGGCAAATATAGCCTTAAATTTGTACACACTGCAATAGTATAATCGTTCCCTAACCTAGAAAACCCAGATTAATTCAGAGACAGAATTCTAAGGGTACATATATGCAAATTATTCGTTACACGGAAGATTTTACCGCAGGATTATTTTTAAATCTGGAGATCCTACAGTGTTTTGAAAGTGTCCTATCTACAAATATTACATCACACAAAACTTCACAAGCACATCTAACGTGGAATTCACATCTTACAGTGTACATCATTAAAAATATGTAAACTAAAAATTAAGTTGAATCGCTTAGAACGTTTCAAAATGTTACTGAGTCTCCAAGTTCACATGCAGATTATGCAATCTATATCTGTGATATTGTTTATGCACCTAAATACCAATTCTTAAAAAGTCAGAGCCCAAGAAAAAGGTGTAGGAATCAACTTTTCTATCCATGTTTTTTAAATGTGTCTTGTATAATATCCTGATTTGATTTGTATGGTGAAAGCAGGATAGAAATGACATATTTCTCTTTTAAATAATAATAACTGTAGTAACTGTAGAGCTAAAAAGAAAAAAAAAAAAAAAAGCATGAGTGTACAGGAGTTTTCCAGAGGTTACATGGTGTGATACCACAACAGACTGAATGCAGAAGAGCAGATTTAAGAATCTAGCTGTATTCTGTTAAACCAGACATTAAAGATTTGCAGAAATGCAAAACAATGTCACATTTGCCTAACATGTCATTTACATTAACAAATAATGGATTGTTTTTGAAAAATTAATAAATACTTAAAAAGAGAGAAAAATTGAGAAAGATAAAACCGTCCTTAGTTTCCTTAAACTCAAAGTCTGAGCCTCAAAGTGGAAGTGCCAAGGAGGATGGCTATACGTCAGTGAGAAATTTAAACCCAGCTGGCTAGGTCTTTACGCGAAATGAACTCTGCAAAAAATAATTTCCAACCGCTAACTTCTAAACAATAAATTTGGATACATCTTTAATTGTGGATGGCAAATTACTTTACAAGGACCGTTTACGGACTACACCAAAGCTCTTTCCAGATAAAAAGTGTACTTCTCAGAAAGTAACTTGCCTGAATCGAGACAGAAAACCAGTGTCCGGCGAGAGGACTTAAAATATTTCCACATTATCAAGCCCCTTCAGAAGTACTGAGGTCTCTGCCCCTCCTTTGAACAGATGTCTGCTCGCCACAGTCCAAGCAGGTTTAAAGCAAGAGTATGTGTACTGAAAACAGCTTAAAGTGGGAAAACACACACAAAGCATGCCTATACCATTCCTTTGGTTTCAGTTTTCACCCTTGAGGCTAGGCACGCTGATTCAACAATGTTGGAGAGCTTCAACGAAACACACTAAACACAATAACTAAGTGTGTCCAGGCAGAGATGACCTGGCAATATTTTCAACTTCTTTCCCGATGCCGTGCACCCGCAGGTCCTGCCAGCGATGTCTCTGGGGCAGAAGTCCTGACCGAGCATTCAGAACGGCAGCCTTCGTCCCCTCAGGACTCGAGTCCCCACAGCCGAGGCTGTGGTCGCGGCGGCCCCACGCGGGACAAGCTCGGCTCTCCAGTTAACCCTGTCCGAGCCGGCCGTCCCCACCGCGGCCCGAGCGCCTCCGGCCCCGCAGCACAGCGCGCCCTGGGCCGGCCGCCCTTTCCCCGCTCTGGAGAGCCCGGCGGGGCCGTCAGGCCGCCCAGACAAAGGGGCCGGCAGCGGCGGGGCCGGGCCGGGCCGCGTCTGCCTCCCTCCCCTTCTCACCACCGGCCTCTCGTGGCCCGCAGAGCCCTCGCCGCCCCGGAGCCGCCGCTCGGGACCGGCCGGGTGGGAAGTCGCACGGAGGCCGCGGCGCGCCGGGGCCGAGGAGGGGGCGGCGGCCTCCACCATGTTCTGCCCGCCCCTCCCAGAAGCGGGGTGCCCAGCGGACAAAGCGCGGCGGCGGCGCGGGCGCCCAGGCCGAACCCGCCGAACCCGCCGACCCCCGCGGAATAAGCGGGTCCAGGAGCCCCGGAAACCCGGCGCCTTAATGCAATAAACAGGAAATCGCGGGGATGATCTGGGTTCCGGGGGAAGTGGAATTATTTTTTACCAGCGAAGAGATCAACTTCCACATCCGGTGGTAACAGGGCCCTACACAGACCCGCACTGACCTGGAAAAGCTTCGGGAGCGGCGACGGGGGAGCAGCAGGAGGTGGTGCGGAGACCCGAGGCCCCTCGTACCCGGCCGGGCTGACGCGGCCCCGCTACACACAAAGCGCTGCAGCTGCACGGGGCGCTATTTTCCGAAAATGCCGCGTCTGGTCGGCGCCCAAAATCCCCACCGAAAAGTCCTCCGTGCTGCGCGCGGAGGGACACATGGTACGCGAGTGAGTCAAAGCTCCCAGCATCCCTCCCAGACCCGGCCCTCGTCAGCCCCTCGCCCGAGGCTTTTCCGCCCCGCCTTCTTAAGCGGATCCCACTCCCACCCACTCCCCGACCCCATTCGGGCTGGAGAAAGGGGAAGGAGGGTCTGTATTTTTTTTTTTTTTTAACGGAGGGGAGGAAAATTTGCCATTTCTAGCGCTTCAGCTACACAAAGAAAGCGGCGGAATGATCCGTTCTCGGAGACCGCAAGTCCCGGCTCGCGTGGCGCCTGCGCGGCAGCGGGGGTGGAAGCTGCGGCCGGCCATGTGCGCGGCAGAGCGGCCGGGCCGCCGCCGAGCCTTCCCGCCTGTTTCTGTGGTGGGTAGGAGTTCGGAGACTAATGTGAGTCTGCTAACCTTCGTATCTCTCCGACATGACCGTTGAAAGACGTAGCCTGTGGTGTCTTTGGAGTTTAAGCTTGCCAACGGAGCCGCCTAGCAGAATCCTGGAAGACGGAAGCGCAGCCAAGAGGCTAAAAGTTACCTTAAAGTGGCCCTAGATTTAACTAAGCAGACCGGAACGGGAGTCGCTGTTGAGGTACCAGGGGAAGAACGAGGGAAGTTCCTTCTTCACTTCGTGTAAACTGGGCAATGAGGTTTATGACGAAGATGTACATATGTCTGTAGCTTTTTTTTTTTTTTTTTTTTAACATTCTCATGATGCTTCATACGTAGTAGAACCCAGTGACTGCTTACTGAGTTCTCTGGGATTACTGTCACCTAAGGGGTAGAGACCTGTTTTTCCGTGGCTGGAATGTCAAGATTTTTGTTGTGTATTTTGTTAAAGTAGCAATAGGTTATTTGGAGATGGTGATTTGCAAAGTAAAGCCATATGACTTTAATTTACATATGATTTGCTAAGGAACTCACCACACTGCTATGCTTTTATCAGGGAGCGTGCGAGTGGCTTTCCCAACCTACTAACCGTGCGACTTTTGGCATCCTGTATCTAGGAGTTGGGTATACGTGAAACAGCACCAATAGTTTAATTCAGGGTAGCTGACAAGCTTAAATGAAATCCATATTGCCCACTGATTTTGTGTGGCCTTAGATAAGAAATCTTTTCTCTCTGCTTTTTATAATATTGATGAAGTAAAGATTTGCAGTCTTTGCGCAATTTATTAAAACATTGTGACTAAAATAGAAGAAAAGTAGCATAGGAGCCATAATCTATGGTTTTTTTGATTTAATATTTTCATTGCTTCAATTGATAAAACTGTCAAAATTTTTATGTCATGCTTTTCTTTAACATTGATTTTAAGTAAACGTTCAGCTAGTGATTGCCACAGAATCCTTGTCACCATTGGCCTTATGCTGTAGAATGTAGACAAGTAAGTAGGCATCAGTAGTATGATTAGGGTAAACTGCTGGATACTGTGGAATCTCATAGAGGAGCAACCCTTTACTAACCTAGGAGGAAGGAATGGAATGGGACTGGAGACGCAATTACCTTTTTTAAGGGAATTGGGTAAGGACTTCCATGCAGAGGAAGCAATAAATGCAAAGGTTAGGAGGCAAATTGTTGGGTGAAGAAGACATTTTTCTTTCAGGAGTGCCTAGAGATGTTCCTTTAGAGGTCTAGACATGAAGGCGTTGAATGAATGCCTTGTGCAGAAATTAGCTTCTGAGAGTCAGGAGAAAGCCATTGAAAGACTTTTAAGGAGAAGTGCCATAAAACTGAATTTGCGTTCTAGACAGATAACTAGTATGCAAAAATCTGAAGCAAGGAAAACAGTAATCTGTGAGACAATAATGACTTGGACTGAGGTAGTGGCAAATAGGAGTAAAGAAAATGACCAAAGTGGTTATTGAGAGTTTGAAGATTTGGTTGACTGGATATGGGTATGACCGAGAGGGGGATGTCAAGGTGTGTCAGTGGAACAACTGGGTGCATGGTAATGTTTTCACAGAGATTAGAAACAAGGGAAGAGGAATATATGTAAGGGAAGAAAGAAGGTTCTTTTTTCACTATGTAGAATTTGAAGTGCCTGTGAGCCAACCAAGCAGATAAGTCTAGTCTGCAGTTAGATATTCATTCAACAGTTGTTGGAAGAGCACCCACTCTGTGCCCTAGCACTATTCTACACTGGCATAGATAAAGCAGCAGCAAGACAAACAGGCTTTCAATGAAGGGAAACAGACCATAAACAGGTTCAACAAATGAAGAGGAAAAATTATGTCCCATAATAAATTCATGAAGAAAGTAAGAGGGTGATTGGATAAAGCATGTCTCTGGAGGAGAGTAGACTAAATTTTGGTCGTTGGTCAGAGATGGCCTCACTGAGAAAGTATTCTCTGAGCTAAGACCTGACTGGGAAGAAGTTAAGGGCGGGAAGTATGTGAGACCAAAAGGAATAGCAAGGTAAAGGCCATAAGGTGATAAGAAGTTTGTTGTGTTTAGGGAACTGCAAGGAGGCCAGTGTGGCTGAAGTCTAGTGAGTGAGCAAAGGAAGGAATGGTAGGAGATGAGGGCTGCAGCCCTCCTTGGTAAGAAGATTACGTGCACTGGAACCATTGAAGGGCTTTAAGAATGTAATAGTATGGACTGAGATAGTAGCAGTACAGATGGAGAAAGCAGATGGATCCAATATCTGGTTTGTGGTTAGACCTGAACGTGTCTTGTTCATGAATCAAGCATGAGTGAGGGAAAGGGAGGAATCAATAGTGATTCCTAGGTTTTGGGCATGGTTGTCTAGGCCAGTGCTGTCTGATAGAAATATAACAAAAAGCACATGTAGTTTTATAGTAGCCACATTAAAAAAAGTGAAAAGAAACAGGTGAAATTATGATAATGTCTTTTCTTTAATCCAATATATCCAAATATTATTTCACATGATCAATATTAAAAAGTATGAAATTTTAAGTTTTACATTCTTTTTCTCATTACCAAGAATTTGAAATCTTGTGTGTATTTTATATTTACAGCATATCTCAGTACTTGATTTCATAAAATTTACAGTTGAAAAAATAGATTGGCATACCCAAGTTGTTCCAAACATACTTAAAAGTTTTGCAGTAAGTGAATCATATGTCTGTTTTTTAAACTTTAAATTAAAGTTAACGATTGAAAATTTAATTCCTGGGGCTGACTATTAGCTTAGTTGGTTACCATAGTGCTGGTAACACCAAGGGTTTGATGATCCCTGTACCAGCCAGCCACCAAAAAAAAAAAATTCAATTCCTGAATTAACCACATTTCACTTGCCAGTTTAATTATATTGGGCAGTGAAGTCTAGTGAAATAGAGAATAGTGGAAAATCAAACTTAAAAAGTTGCTTGCAACCACCCTGGAAGGGCTTGGATGCCAGGTTGGAATTTTACCCTAGAGAAAAGGGAACAAACAGGATCATTTTTGATCTAGGGAATGACAACGTTGTGCTTAAGGCTAGAAAGTGGCCACTAGGTGGCCAGCTGGTGACTCAGAACCAAGAGCAACCCTTCAATTGCTTTGACTTCAGCTCTGATTCAGAATTTTTATTTTTATTAATGCTTTAGAGCAGATCTACCAAAGTCTGGTCCATGGGCCAGTCAGTGCCAGTCGGCAGACCCTTTGTTACTAGGATTTGCAAAAATGACAAGGTATTTACACAGAGTGAGAGTAAGAATTTAGAAACTTATAGCAATTTAACAGACTAATTTCATGTCTGTGGATCTAATAAAAATTTGAGGCTTGTATTGTATGTGTTTACTTTTTTATTTCTCTTTTATAATAGGTTTTATCATGTATTATAAAAGTATCTATGATCTTTCACCACAGATAATTTTTGAAGCACTGCTCTAGAGTCACTCTGACAAAGGGAGTCAGAGGACCAAATTCTCAGAAGACTTGTCTGAATCTACATGCCTCCTTTTTACTTTATAGTGAAAACTATCATGGCTAAGAGAGGACTGGACATCTGCTCATTTTCTCCCTCCATATAGACATGGAAGTCTACATGGAAATAATCAAATTTATAGTAGCTATCATTTATTAAATGTGCCAGCCACTGTGCAAAGCCTGTTACAGATATTGTCTCATTTAATCCTCACAACAATTCTATAAATAGGTATTATTAGCCCCGTTTTTCCAGTGAGGAAACTGAGGCTTAAGTAGGGCTGGCCAATTAGCTCACTTGGTTAGAGGTGCTTATAACACCAAGGTCAAGGGTTCAGATCCCTGTAACTGCCAGCTGCCAAAAATAAGTAAATAATAAAATAAAACAGGTTAAATAATTTGGCTAAAGTAACCAAACTCGTAAATGTTAGAAGCAGGATTCCAGTATAGGTCTCTCATTCCAAAGCAGTATTCCTAATCGCTTTTTTTTTTACCTATTATATGTGTAGTATCTAGCAAATGTGTTGTTTTGGAGAGAATGCATGAAGTTGACTACATTACTTCCCAGAGGGTTCATTAGTGAATTTGAGGCCAGAGTAAAGGAAATTAGTGGTATTCTGATAGCATCAGGCAAATGCGTTCATTTCTACAATAGATATACAAGGGTACTTCAAAATGTTCATGGAAGGATTCATATCTTTCAGTTCTCTTTTTCCACAAAAAAAATTTTTTTTGACTGGTAAGGGGATCGCAACCGTTGGCACGGTGTGGTCTGCACCACGCTCAGCCAGTGAGCACACCGGCCATCCCTATATAAGATCTGAACCTGCGGCCTTGGCACTACCAGCGCCGCACTCTCCCGAGTAAGCCACGGGGCCAGCCCTTTCCCACAAATTTTTTGAAGTATCCCCACATGTCTTCTTTTCTCCTATCTAGAATTTATAAAAACTCCCACAAATGAAAAAACAAAAAGATAACCCAGTAACAGAATGAGAAAGGTTTAAAGTCACTTCACAAAAGAGGGTATCTAGATGGCCAGTAGAGTACTCAACTTCTTTAATCATTAGGGAAATGTTACTGTTGAACATGCAACAGAATGGCTAAAAAAGAAAACCCAGAAAATGCCAAATGTTGGTCAAGAGTTGGAGCAACTGAAACTATACACAGCTGGTGGAAATGTGTATTGGTATGACCACTTTGGAAAATTCGAAGATCAAAAAACAGGCAAAACCAAATTAGATGTAGGGATACCTGTTTAGGCAGTAAAACCTAAAAGAAATAGTTCCCTTGGCAGTGGTCAGGGACAAGTAGTGCTTGGGAGGGAACAAGGGGTGCTTCTGTGGTGCTGGTAGTGTTCTGTTTCTTGACCAGAGTGGGGTTACACAAGTGTTCAGTCTATTTAGGTGTAGGGGTTTTTGCGGGGGAGAGGGTACTTTTCAGTGTGTATTATATATTTCATGGTTAAAATTTTTTTTGCTGGAGTTCTTTCTAATACGTTAGGAAAAAAATCTCTCCTGGGCAATGCCAGATGCACACCACCAACTATACTGCCCTGGCTGCGCCAATCTTTCTGTAAGCATATTGCAAATGTGAAAGATAAGGTAGGCCTGAATTCTAGGAGTGCCAATGAAGGAGAAGAGAGACATGCAGAAGATGCCACAGAACCTGAGGAGGTGCATGGTAAGATGAGAGCATAGCAGTTGGTGTGACAAGCCACAAGTTAAGTCTTAACTGGTTTTTTTTTGTTTTGTTTTGTTTTTTTTGTTTTTTTTTTTTTTGTCTTTTTCGTGACCGGCACTCAGCCAGTGAGTACACCGGCCATTCCTATATAGTATCCGAACCCGCGGCAGGAGCATCGCCGCGCTCCCAGCGCCGCACTCTCACGAGTGCGCCACGGGCTCGGCCCTTAACTGGTTTTTAATCTAGGCTCTAACCACTCTTGAGGCATGTGATCTGGACGTGTCTCCTAAGTTGCCTTAATATCATTTTTCTCATGGGGGGGGTGTGTAAAAACAACAGTTTTTAGTTTGTAACCCTTTGCAAGCTATTTAAATGCCACATAAAATTTTTATTGATGTGTAATCAGTGTAATGGAAAGGAATGAGGAATAATTGAGATTTCAAGCCTGAGTGATGGAAATAATAGTAATAGCATGAGTGAAATGAGAAAACCAACAGGAAGAGGAGCAGATTTGGGGAAAGATAACAAATTCTATTTTATATGTGTTGAGTTTAATATGATGCCAGAATATCAAAGTGGAATTGTTAAATAGACACAGAAGCTAAGGTTTGGTACTCTGAAAAAAGGTCAGAATTGGTGATAGAAAATTTAAGTTATTCATGTACGGGTATAATTAAAGCCATGGGAATGAGTGAGATCATTGGGAGAGAATATAGAAAAGTAAACTACCAAAGGAGGTAAAGGAGGAAAGGAAATCAGCTTTTATTGAGCATTTATTAAATTGTGTGTCAGCTGCTCTGGATTTGCGACCTCATTTATTCCTCTCAGCTGGCCAGTTAGCTCAATTGGTTAGAGCATGGTGTTATAACACCAAGTTCAAGGGTTCAGATCTCCAGACCAGCCAGTTGCCAAAAATATATATATGTATTTTTTAAATTTTATATATATATTCCTCTCAAATACATACATATATTCCTCTCAAATTCAGGATAGCCAATTTTAGCCTCATCTGATAGACAGTAAGATAAAGAACCAGCATTTAAAACCAGCTTGACTCCAGTTTATACTGTGCACTATATCATTCCTGGAGAGCCGAGTGTCTGTTACAGAAGACCGTGAGGAGAATCTCAGTCAAGGAAAGACAATCCCTGGAAAAAAGACCACTGAGTTTTTGTGTTTTGTGACCAAGGGGTTCCTGGAACATAGGCAGCAGTACTTGTACTCTTCTTTGTTGTGTTTCTATGAGTGTGGGTAATCCAGATGCACATTTTTATTCTAAACCTCTAGCCGTAAGGAAAAAAAAATCAAGATAACTGTAAAAATTAGTATAATGAAAATAAAACCAGTTATTAAATTCTAGCTAGATATTCTTGCCAGCCAAGTGCTTTGAATCTGAAGCCTTGAAGGAGAAGAGATACAGGAATAACTTTCTCACAGTGTGATTCAGTGTCGTTTACTGCTCTGTTTGTGTACTTCCTAGAACCATCTTGAGTGTCATCGCGGTGGTATGAATCCTTCACATTGGGAAACACTGGAATGTTATGTAATTGTGTGCTCTGTGTTTCCAGTGCAGTTTTAGTCACCTGAAATTCTAAGGGAAGAGATCAGAATGGTTTTTCCAGTCAAGGTCATTAAAACTTGGAATAAAAGATAATTGCTGGTCATTAACACATGCCTTTTGAAAAGCAGCAGTATCTCAATTTAGAGTAATCCAGTGTAATTGATGAGAAGACTTTTCCATTCTAGGTTTATTAAAATCATTTACTTTTAAAATAGCACTTATAACATTAAAGAAAATTAAAAGAAAAATGCTCCATCATAATCAATTCCTGGTTCTTTCCTACACGTTTTTAGATTTACAGATGAATTATGCCTGGATTTTTGGCATACAGACTGCTGAAGAATTTTTGATTGATTGGGGGAGCTTGGCACCTTCTATCTCTGTTTGTTTGTCTACCCTCTCTGAGTTCTAGAAAAGACCCCCGATAAACAAGTGAAATTCCTTGGCAAAATCATCAATCTCAGAATCCCCCAGAGGCACCAAGAACTTTGACTTACAGGAATTGGTTAGACACAGCCACTTCATTCAGTTTTATATTTTGCATCCCAGAGTTAAGGTTGCATTTGGGCGACCTAAACCCATATGTGTTACTCTGTTTTAATACAGCAGGCATTTAATAATTGTTGGTTGGTTAGAGCTTGTAGCTAATTTTTAAAAATTATTTGAACAGATAAATTTTTAAGAATATCACCACCGTCTTCTGTCTGTCCATTTCCCACCTACAAAGTAACCTCTACTTTTTTTTTGTCTTGTGTATTCTTCCATAGTTTTTTTCATGCCTATACATGTAAGTAAGAATATTGTTATTTTTCCCCATTTTCATGCAAAAGGGAAGGTATTACACATACTCTTCTGCACTTTGCACTTAAAATATATTAGGCTTTTCCATATTGATGCATAAAAGGCACTACTTTTCTTACCCCTGCAAATAATTTATCCAGACATTACCCAATTAATGGATATTAAGATTCTAATCTTTCATATTCTAATTAGTGTTTGATGAACGTCCTTGTATGCACATGTTCTTATTTTGTGTATTTAAGTATGTCTCATCTCATTTCCCAGAAGTAGAACTGCTCTGCAAAAGGGAATATATGTATTTTTAATTCGCCCTCCATGTACCAAATTTCTCCACAGCATTGCTGATAGTCTTACCAGATTTTTGGATTTTTACCTGCCAGCTTTTGAAGGGCAGATTATTTCAAGTCCAACTTAATATTCTTAGGACCAATAACAAAATCATTTGGTTAAATTGCAGGAAATGGGGTTCAGTTAACAGGATATGTTTAGGACAGAAAATCTTTGCTGCAGCTCTAGCAGCTATAACACAACTAGAGAGTAGAACAGTGGTTACCAGAGACTAGGGAGGGGAGAAAGGAAGGAAAAACAGTGAGAGGTTGGCCAACAGGTACATAATTACAATAAGCGGAATAAGTTCTTGTGTTCTATTGTATAGTAGGGTGACTATAGTTAACAGTTAAGGGGACGACGCCGTGGCTCACTCAGGGGAGTGCAGCACTGGGAGTGCAGCAGCGCACCCACCATGGGTTCGGATCCTATTATAGGGATGGCCGGTGCGCTCACTGGCTGAGCGCGGTGCAGACAACACCAAGCCAAGGGTTGCGATCCCCTTACCGGTCACAAAAACAAAAACCAAACTAACAGTTAAGTTTTTTATATTACATAATAGCTAGAGGAGAGGCTGTTGAATGTTTTCGACCAAAGGAAATTATAAGTGCAAGAGGCAATGGTTATATTGACTACCCTGACCCAATCATTAACATAAAACATACATGTATCAAAATATCATATTGTACCTCATAAGCATGTACAATTTCAGTTTGTCTTTTTAAATAAATAAATAATAAATAAGCATGGTTACTTATGCAGTCAAAGCAGCCAGCAAACCTGGAAAGGGGCCAGGAATTACTACAAACAGCACCACCTGCACCCTTTTTTTTTTTTTTTTTTGCCCCCGGCGAATCTGCAAGCTTAGCAGGATCTAAAAAGATCCTTCAGCCTTTGCTTGAATTGCAGAGAATCAACCTGATAAGTGGAAGGAAATTACTAACTTCATGAAAAATTCTCCTCGTATGATAAGAGCTGAAAATGATTTCTAGTTAATCATGCTGAGGTGGCACAAGGAGGCGGAAAGTAGGGATATTGGGCTGTGGATTCTACTTGCATTGAGGATTACGTCAGGGTGTAAAGAAAGATTTCCAGGAATAATATCAGAGTTACTTAGAGCAAGAGTAATTTAGGGGGGAGGAAAAGACTTAGATGTGGCATGCTCATCCTCTGGCTTGCCAAACGTTTTCCTCATTTTAGGTTTGTAGAGCATCTTAATCTTGGGAGCCCAACTGCCTGTGTTTGAATGCCAGCTACATAATACACTAGCTGTGAATCCTTAGGCAAGTCTCTTCAGCTCTCTGTACTTTAGTTCCCTCCTCTGTAAAGTGGGGAATATAATGGAATCTACCTTATATATTTTTTAGAAGATTAAACAAACATATAAAGTGCCTAGAAAATTGCTTGCATGAGAAAAAGGCTCAAACATTACTATATTGCCATTTTCAAGTAAACAGCACTGTCTGGACAACTGGGTTAACAGTGTCTGATGTACACAAATTTATTCAACTATCTACCTCCTTTTAAAGTCATAAGGGATATCTTTGGAGAGAACACGGCTTCTTAATCACTGATTGCCAAATGTTTTTGGACTTTTGATGCCTTATAAGTATTAATGTATTTTAGTATCTCTTTTCTCCAAAAATAAATAAAAATAAATAAAAAACCTAGGCGTTATATCTATTTCTCAAAGTTAATTAGAACTATTTTGATTTTGAGAATATGATACCTGTTGAGACAACTGCTAAATATATGGGGTAATATATAGTCTAGGGTATAGTATCAAAAGAATTTGTTCAGTATACATATCTGAAATGGTAAAATGATTTCATATTCATTTATTTTAAGAAAAAGATACCTGTACCAGCCAGCTGCCAAAAAAACAGAAACAGAAGAGATCCTGTTCACTCTTTTCTATTTCCTCTGCTTTTCTCCTTTCTGGCAAAGTGTTTCTCATTACTGGGTTACCTCACTGCTAACAAAAAGTAGTTAGACAGACACCCAGACATCTCTTCTGTCAGAAAATAGTATCACTGATTAACCCAACTTGGATCAGCCTCAGCTTTATTGTCAAGGTCATAAGTAAATCTGTTACTAAAGTGCTGGAGATAGGCATGTGTTTGCATGTCCTTAATGCTCTCACCTTTTTCCAGCTATTTAGATGTCTTTACTTCTGCCCACTTTATAGTGTACCAACTCAATGCGTGTTATGGACTGAATGTTTGTTTCCTCCCAAAATTCATAAGTTGAAGCCCTAACCCCCAACGCAATGGTATTTGGAAATAGGGCCTTTGGGAGGTAATTAGGGTTAGATGAGGTCATGAAGGTGGGGCCCTCGTGATGGGATTATTAGATTTATAAGAAGAAGAGAGAGCTCTCTCCTCAGAAGCATAGAGGAAAAGCCCTGTGAGGACACAGTGAGGTGACTGTCTACAGGCCAGGAAGAGAGCCCTCACCAAGAACCGAGTTGGCTGGCACCCTGGACTTAACTATGCTCCAAACCTATGAGAAATAAATTTCTGTTATTTAAGCCACTCAGTCTATGGTATTTTGTTAAGGCAGCCCTAACTAAGACAGTATGTCCCTGGTTTTCAACAGATTCATAAAGGTCCATCCAAAAAAGAATTATAACTGTTAGTTAGTAGTGCCCTGTCCTTGAGATTAACTACAGCCAACATATTGTCTGTGTGGTTCCTGCATGGTTTGGCAACAATGACATCTTTAGGCGTGGCAGGTGGTTATTGGGAAATCCTTCAATTTGCTTAATGTCTCCAAATTTTAATTTGTGTCTTGGGAGTCGCTTGGAATTTGGGACCTCTTCTGTCTCAAGTTGAAATCAGGTATGTAAATACAGGTATAAACTCATTCACTTAATGGGCTGTAAGTGGCGTTAAATCTGGCTGTTTGATGATACCAAGAAATGATATTAAATTTGTTTAGCTATTGTGTTTTGCTCTGAGATGGTGTTATGATTAAGTTTCTTTATGTTTTTATTTTCTGAAGGCTAGTCAAGCAAAGTGGTGGGAGTGGAGAAGAAACAAAACTAACTGGTTGTGATCAATTAGTTGTAAACACCACTTCACTAGGATTAAATTTTTAAAACAGTAATCTTTTATTGAGACATTGAATGTTTTTTTAGGCAAGTCAAGTAATTGAAATATTTAAGAGGAAATGATATTGATATCTGGGATTTGTTTCAAAATAATCTAGAATTGGGTCAGGGATGATAATTGAAGCTGGATGATAGTTCTTTATATTCTCTATATTTCTATATATGTTGAAATGTTCTATAATAAAATAATTTTTAAAATAAAGTATGATTGCATATAACTAATAACTACATTATGCTTTCGTTGTCTTACTTTACATTATTCTGTGTGGTTCTGTTACCTGCTGAAATTAATATATAAAGAGTCTTCAAATTAAATGTCTTACCAAGCATGGAAGTTAAAATGCTGGACATCAGTACACATTAAACTTCACTTACCATACATTTATTTAACAGCTACTGAGTGCTTTCATGTAGATTATCTCATTTAATCTCTGCAAGGAAGATGTTATCCCCCATTTTGCAGATGAGAAAATGTAGACACTAAACATGCTGTAGAAAACAAAAATGAGGACTTCGTACCCATGTGGTCTGTCCACCCAAACTCATGTTTTATTTCTACTCTACCATGTTGCTTCTCAGACAAGGATGACTACCCTTTCTCCCACTGTTTTTCTTTTAGGAGTGAAACCCTGGCACAACACATAGAATAAAATTAATATGTGAAAATGTAGATTTCTGGAGTCTTTGTCCTCTCCTTTCCTGTTAAAGAAGCAAGAGTCCAAAGGTAGGAACTAAATGTGTACTGCACCTTAAGGGAACTATGGAACAGTGAACTGACTGAAAGATTCTTCAAGAATTTATTTGACCATTATTCCACCTATTTGTGTCTTACTGTTCAAGATACTGAACTGATTCTCTCATCTCACTTTCAGAAGATTAAGAGCTCAATTCTAAAACAATTACCTCTGTCTTCCTTCCTGTCTGCTTATATCCCCTTGATTAGAAGCCACAACTGCACAGCTGAGGAAATGGAGTAAATGCAAGGTAGAAATATCCTCCAACACTGAGCAGCCAGCCCAGTCATTCAGTCACTGCTTTTGCCTTTCTCTTCCCAAGGACATTCCAAGTTTGCAGTATGGGGAGTTTGGGACAATCCCTATTTATTACCAAGCTGTTTATAACAATAGTGCTTTAAGATTTATGTGTAGAGGGCTGGCTGGTAAGCTCAGTTAGTTAGAGCATGGTGCTGATAACACCAAGGCCCAGGGTTCCATCTGTGTACTGGCTAGCTGCCAAAACAAATCAAACCAAAAAAAATTATATATAGTGTAGCACAGCTTAACAAAAGTCCCACCCTGGAGTATGGGAAAAAGAGATAGACTTTATAAGCTCTTATGGTTAAATCAAGACTAAGATCCAAGAAAGGATCCACCTGTTGAGATCTTATGTGAGATCTGGGTATTTATACTCCCTTATTTCCCTCAAACCCACCCCCACCTCTTCAAAAAGAAAAGGCACCATACTTAGGGAAACCTAGACCAACCAAGCTTAAAGTAATCCCTCGCTGACTAGCCTAAAGAGTTGGTCGTGTAGGATAGACGTGCAGCTACATGGCACAGTTTCCCTGCTCTTGGGTTTCTGCAAATCCAGGCCAGAGAGAGTTAATGACAGAGTTAATAAGAGCAAAGAGCACAAACTTGTTTTATCCACAGAGATATCTTTTGACTAGGCAAGAAAACAGCACCACTGAAGAAGCTAAACCATGTTTGATTCTGACTCAAACTAGAAATCAATGAAGAAAAGTTGATAAAGTCATCCATGTGAAAATCAAAACCATCCGCGTAACAAAAAGGAAAGTCGAGATAGATAACAATGTAAGTCAAAAATAAGGAATATCTATATGTACTGATAGGAAAATTTTTCCTTCTTGATATGAGCTTAATGATAGGAAGGTGAAGAAAGTATATAGTGTGCTACGTTTTAATAAAAGATTACATTTATATATGAGGGGTTAAAAAAGTTTATGCAAAGACTCATCTTAATTCCATTTTTCTATGGACTTTTTGAAGTACCCTCATGTGCACAATATTCTGTTGATGTTCTGTTTTTTAAACCATATAAATTAAATGTTTACCTATTTTTTTTAAAAAAAGGGAGCTTTTCCTATATAAATAGAAAAAAATGTAAAAATTAAAAAGTTGGGAAGGACTTCAAAGTTAATCTTAAACAGTTTCCTTATTTTAAAAGAAAATGAAAAGGGAAAATTTCTACATGAGGTAGCAAAGCTAGTTCATTACAGACTGGAATATAGGTCTCTTGATGAGTGCTGTCTACTCTAGCCCTCCCTGATGTTCCTTTTTACTAATTCACAGATATCTTGTTCAATGATTATTTCATGTGTCTTAATTTCTTTTCATAAATGTTCACATCTTCTGTGTCTTCTATAGCACTTTACATAGTGTTTGGCCCATAACTGCTTTTTCCATTTATTCAACAATTACTGAGTGTTCACTAAGTGACAGGCACACTGCTAGGTTTCATGAATGCAGAGCTGTCAGACTACTGAGAGTGGAGGTACAAGGTTTTAATCCTTGTTCTAAGCATTGAACAAAAAGGCAATAACATCTAATCCATTTACCTACCCAATTTGAAGACATATTTAAATTTCGTAGCTTATTATTCTTAGGGTAGGGCCTAAGCAGTGGGTGACATATGCCTTGCTTTTTACATATAGTTGTTAGATAGACAAGACTACTAATCATCAAGCTTAGTGTTAGGTAAATTGAGAAAATCTTTTGGCCTGCCTGCTGTTAACCACAGATTCCCCTTCTACCTCTGGGATGGGATTACTCTGGGTTTTCAGGGACATTTTAGAGAAAACACTCTACTCTGTCACCCTGTTTCCTATTTCTATCAACAGACTGCCCCATGCCAAACTGTCAGTGTCTTGAAAGCAGGAACCATATCTTTTTTGTATTCCTTGCACCTGCTACAGCACCCAGCACAATGATAAACTGAACACAACATATGTCCTGCACACACTTCTCTTAAGATCCAAATGTGTCCCCTCCAGTGTGTTTCCCATTAAAGTGAGTTTTGCTTGATTTCTGTTTTAGTCCATTTTGTGTTGCTATAACAGAATTACCTGAGACTGGGTAATTTATAAAGAAGAGAGGTTTATTTGGCTTACGATTCTGGGACAGCTGTGTCTGGCATGGGCCTCAGGCTGCTTCTACTCATGGCAGAAAGTGGTAGGCAGCTGGTGGGTACAAGCAGATCACATGGCGACCGGAAGCAAGAGAGAGAGAGGAGGTGCCAGGGTCCTTTTAAGCAATGAGCTCTCATGGGAACTAATGGAGCAAGAACTCACTCATTAGTCCCTCCTCTCCCAGGGAGAGCATTAATCCATTCATGAGGGATCCGCCCCCATGACTCAATCGGTTTCCAACACTGCCACATGGGAGATCAAATTTCCACATTAGTTTTGGAGGGGACAACGCATCCAAATTCCATCATTCCGCCCCTGGCCCCCCAAAACTCATGTAACTCTCACATACAAAATACAATCATTCTATCCCAACAGTCCCAAAAGTCTTAGCTTGCTCCAGCACCAACTTAAAAGTCCAAAGTCCAAAGTCTCCTCTGAGACCAAAAGCAAAAGTCCGTCCAGCTGTGAACCTGAAAAACAAAACCAAATTTATCTACTGCCAAGATACAATGGTGGAACAGACATTGGGTATACATTCCCATTTCAAAAGGGAGGAATAGGCCAAAAGAAAGGAAAAACAGGCCCCAAACAAGGCAGAAACCCAGCAGGGCAGACCTTATGTCTTAAAGCTCCAAAATAATGTTCTTTGACTCCAAGTCCTGCATCCTGGGCACAATTGGGCATCTGGGCCCCCAAAGCATCAGGCAGCCTTGTTCCCACAGCTCTGCCAGGCGTAGCCCATTGGGCTGTGCTGGAGCCTGCAGCTTTTCCAGGCCTGTGTTGCATGTTACCAGTGGCCCTGCAGTTCTGGGGTCCTGGCGGCAGCCCTGCTGCATTGACTCTATTAGACATTTCCCTGGTGGGGGCTCTCTGTGGGGGCTCCAGCCCCACTTTTCTGCTTGGCATTGCTCTAGTAGATGACCTGTGTGGTGGCTCTGCCCCTGCAGCAGTTCTCTGCCTGGGCTTCCAGGCTTTTCCATACATCCTCTGGAATCTGGATGGAGGCTGCCACACCTCCACTGCTCATGTGTCCTGCGGCCTGCAGACTTAACACAACATGGACGCCACCGAGGTTTCAGGCCTCTACTCTCCAGGGCTGCTGCACTAACCACACTCGGGGCCACTCCAGCTGAAGCAGCTGGGATGCAGGGAGTAGGTTGTTGAGGGCAGCTGCGCCCCAGGTCTGTCCTCCAGGATAACTCAGTCCTTCTAGGCCTCAGGGCCTGTGGTGGGTGGGGCACCGTTCCAGACTTCTCCAGTGCCTTCAGGGCTTTCCTCTTATTTTCTCTGCTGTTAGCATCTGGAAGTGAAAATGGGAGAACTGAAAAAATTCAGTTCGGGCATACTAATTTTGAGAGTTTTCAAGAGAGCAGTTTCTGTAGATGGTAAGAACAGTAGACAAGATGGGACAAGTGGCTAAGGAGAAATAGGAAGTGAGAAAGTAAAAGAGCAAATGTGACTTCTCTTTCCGGAACTTTGTCAACCAAGGAAAAGAGTATATGAGGAAAATGGTTGAGGGTTTCTGCTGTAGAATGAATTGGTGAGATGGAGTTTGTAGGTTGAAAGGGACAGTGCAGAGGAGACAAAAAACTGAAGGTGAAAGGAGAGGATAAATGATGGAGCAAGGTCGTCAAGCTACAAACAAACTCAATACCTCTGATATTGGTGGGGGGGTTAGCCTTCGAAAAATATGAAATATTTTTGTGACAAGAACTTCCAGTCATAGGAGGAAAAGAATCTCAGATTCTACTTCAGATTATCTCGCTTTTTTTTTCTTCCTGTGTGGAAAAACTCACCTTGTTTGATTTACTTCAGCAAAGTGTCCCTTAGTAAATAGGCCATGTTGCAAGCCAATCAGAAATTGGTTTACTTGCCAAGGGACTAGAAAAAAACAAAACTTTAGATTTGATATTACAATACTCTGGTTCTACAAAAATAGCTCTTTAATATGGATAGATGTTGATTTTTACAACTTTCCCAACTCAGGCATTATAAAAGTCACAAGTAAAACAATAGAGCTTCTAGAACAAAACATAAGAGAATAGCTTCATTACCTTATAATAGACAAAGATTTCTTAAATAGGACACAAAAATCACTAACCTTAAGGGGTGGGGGGAAATGTGATAAATTGGGACTATTAAGCAATTACAAATTTTTGTTTGTCAGAAGACACCAATAAGATAGTTAAAAGGCAAGCCACAGAGTAAAAGAAAGTATTCTAATATGTAAATAAAAAAGACTCATACCCAGTATGTATAAAGAATTTCTGCAAGTCAATAAGAAAAAGCCCAGTCATAAAATAGGCAAATAACATGAACAGGCATCTCATAAAATACTATCCAAAGGACCAATAAACATTTTTTTTTAATTAGCACAGGTAGTTTTAGTGTATGTATCATCTAGTAGATGATAAAAAAAAATAGAAATGAATACTTTTAATCTATGTAAATATCCCATGTTATCAACCCAACAAATCAAAAGCAATTGCCTAGCTGAATAATAAGTTACAAAGAAATAATAATCCTGGCTTGTACAGAAATGTGCAGTGTTTTCAAAGCTCTTAACAGTTACCCACTAATACTAATCTCCAAAGCTTAACTTATACTTGGAAGATGATTTTCACAGTAATATAATTTTAACCTCCATTTGCATTCATTTTAATATATTACTGAGATGTTTACTCTTTCACAGTGGTGCTTTCCAGTGTTCACAATTTACAATTTCAATTTGTACATATGCAATTCACTAACTTAAGGGACAGTTCTTACTATTACAGACTACTCTAAAAAACAAAATAAAACACCACTTTACTTATAACTCTGAACATGGAATGCCAGCATATAAACTTGCCTATTTAACATATGAGAGCTACAACTTTATTCACAGAGAAATTATGCATTAATTTTCTTCAGTCATCTTTCTTCACCATAACTAAAAAATCTCATGGCTTGCTGGTTCTGTTTCAGTGAATTTCAAACTGGTTGAGGGGTCTTGAGCACAACCTTTGACTGATAAATGGCTTCAGATGGTGCAGGGTGACTGTTATGTAGCCACGATTTTCAAAAGCTGGAAGTCCAAAGTCCAGGGAACACATCTTGTGGAGGCTTTCTTTGATGGTGACTTCAGTGATGGCAGATTGTCACATTGCGAAAATGGTGGAGCAGAGAGAGCAAGAGAGAGCCAATAAACATTTTTAAAAGTAGTCAATTTCTTTAGTCATCAAAGAAAAACATTACAACCATAATGAGATATCATTACATACCCATTAAAATAGCTAAAAAGAAAAGACATCAAGTGTTGACAAGGATTTGGAGCAACTAGACAACAGGTAGGAGTATAAATTGGTACAACCACCATAGAAAACTACCTGGTAGTATCTACTAAAGCTGAACAAATGCATTCCCTATAACCCAGCAATTCTAATCCTAGGTATATATCCAACAGAAACAACTAGATTTTATCCAAATGTCCTACAATGAAATGAATGAATAAATTGTGGTATAATCATACAATGTAATACTCTACAATGAGAATGAATGAACCACAACTACACACAATATGGATGAATTGTACAACATAATGAAGAAGCTAGAGACAAAAGAGTTAATACTGTATGATTCCATTTATATAAAGTTCAAAAACAAGCAAAATCAATTCTGTCAGAAAAGAGGATAGTTGTTACCCTTGGTATGGTCGTGGGTATACAACACAGCGACTGGAAAGAGACACAAAGGCAATTTCTGGAATACGAATAGTGTTATCTTAATCTGATAGTAGTTATACAGGTGAATTCAATTTGTGAAAATTCATTGAAATTCATTTATGATTTATGTACTTTTTTGTATGCAAGTTATACTTAAGGATTTTTTTTTTTTTTTTTTTTTTTTGGTGGCTGGCCAAAGATTTTTTTTTTTTTTTTTTTTTTTAATTTAGAGGTCCCAAGTCTGTCAACCTTATTCTCATAGTAGGATTGAACCAAGACAGGATCAAAATTGTAATTTGTTAGTTTTCCTTTGACTTATCTAATTGTTAAAATTATCCGTGCTTTTCTTTTGTTTCTTCCTTTCAAAGCTCTAACTCTCCAGTCCTCTAAATCTTGAAATGTTGTACTGATTTCCACACAGTAGAATACTATACCATTTTCTGGGCTTTGTGGTCCCTGCAGTTGTGTAGAACACAACTTACCCCCTTTAAAATCCACAATGCATCTGAAATTGCTCAAGTACCATGTGAGTACTAACATCTGTTTAGGTGGAATCCAAACCATAAAGTCCAGCACTAGTACAATTGTGGATGTCCTCAGTTTGGTCAGTGCCTTAGTGACTCTTGTTGCAACATTCCAGTATTCCGATCTCTTTGAAGACATTTGGACATTTAACATCAAGTTCAAGAGGAATTAATGACAGTGGAGGGAGATGGAGGTCAGGAATTTCTAGTTCTTGGCAGCTTTCATATTTTAAAAGTTATTCACTATTCAGGAGAGACAATTATAGAAAAATACTTTCAATACAGGCACCTGAATGCTAGAGGGGGGAAAAAATGAACTAAGTTTTAAAAAGTAAAAATAATCTTAATATAGATTCCTGATTTTAAAAATAATACATTGCTGATTCAGAGAATGTGCAAGTTTTGATTGGAATTTCGTTTCACCCAAAATGTGATTTGGAGAGAAATGACATTTTTATTTAAAATGTTTCATTTCTAATCCAAGAACATGGTATATCTCTCCATTTATTCTTCTGTTTTTTCATGTAAAATGTTGAAGATTTCTCCTTTAGTCCTTGGCCATTTCTTTTTTTTTTTTTTAAACATTTTATAGATATTTATTTTACATAGTTGGTATATATACTTATTTTTATTATTTTGGCAGCTGGCCAGTATGGGGATACAAACCCTTGACCTTGGTGTTATAAAACCGCACTCTAACCACCTGAGCTAATTGGCTAGCCCCTTCATTTCTTATTAGGTTAATTAATTTCTTCTTCTTTTTTTTTTTTTAAAGATGACCGGTAAGGGGATCTTAACCCTTGACTTGGTGCTGTCAGCACCACACTCCCAAGTGAGCCAACCAGCCATCCCTATATGGGATCCGAACCTGTGGCCTTGGTGTTATCATCATCGCACTCTCCCGAGGGAGCCACGGGCTAGCCCTAGGTTAATTAATTTCTAAGTAAACACAAATGGACTTTGAAATTTGAAATACGTGGAACTCAATGCTCCCAAAGGAGCCCAAGTGGGAGGAGAATGCATCCTTTTTTCTTTTTAAATTGTGCATCTTCCAGTACAATTCAGGAAGAAACAAATTCTTCCCATTCAGATGGCCTTAGATAAATGCCTTTTTTGTTTGTTTGTTTGTTTTTAACTGCAGCAAAGGGAAGAAGAGGAACACATGGTTGTGTTTCACCATTTTTGTTCTTGGGGTGAAGATCATAATATGTATCACTAATCAGCTAATTTTCTCTTTATTATTATTGCTCCTCTACAGGACTGCCATTAGGCCCAGGAAACAGGGCCTCTATGCTGTAAAGAGCCTCATATTATCACAATCACAAAAAAAAGAAAAAATTCTTAAAGAACACAGGAGTGTCTCTGACACACAGGATCCAGTGAAACTTTAAACAACCACTCTCATGATTAATCACATTGAGTTCCCAGGAAGCACTTCTCCCTCCACATCTCTTGCTCTGTCTTTGAAACAAAAGGCAAGTATGTGCAAATGCCACAAAGCAGAGGTTCTCAAGCTTTTCAACACCAGACCCCTTTACACTCTTAAAAACTGAGGGCCATCATAGAATGAAAAGACAAGTGACAGACTGGGAGAAAATATTTGCAACAGGCTTATCTGATAAAGGACTTATCTAAAATATGCAAAGAACTCTTAAAATTCAACAATAAAAAAACAACCTGATTAAAAAATGAGCCACATACTTAAACAGACACCTCACCAAAGAAAATACTCAGATGGCAAGTAATCATATGAAAAGATGTTCCACATCATATGTCATCAGGGAAATGCAAATAAAATAGCAATAATATACCACTACCCTCCTTCTAGAATGGCCAAAATCCAGAACACTGACAACACCAAATGCTGACAAGATTATGGAGCAACAGGAACTCTCATTCATTGCTGGTAGGAATACAAAATAATATAGCCACTTTGGAAAACAGTTTGGCAGTGTTTTACAATCTAAACATACTCATCATACTACCCAGCACTTGTGATTCTTGGTATTTACCCAAATGAGCTGAAAACATGTCCACATGGATGATTATAGCACCTTTATAACTGCCAAAACTGGGAAGCAACCAAAATGTCTTTCAGTAGATGAATAGATAAACAAACTGTGGTACATCCAGACAATGGAATATATTAAGCTCTGAAAAGAAATGAGCTATCAAGCCATGAAAAGACATGGAGGAAACTTAAATGTATATTACTAAGTGAAATCAACCAATCTGAAAATTCTACATACTGTAGGATTCCAACTATATGACATTCTGGAAAAGCCAAAACTATGGAGACAGTAAAATATCAGTGGTTGCCAGAGGTTGGGGAGGAGAGAGGGATGACTAGGTAGAACACAGAGGAATTTTAGGGCAGTGAAAATACTCTGTATGATACTATAATGATGGGTACATGTCATTATACCCACAGAATGTACAACACCAGCAGTGAGTCCTGATATAAACTATAGACTTTGGGTGATTATGATGTGTCAGTTAGGTTCATCAGTTATAACAAATGCACCACTCTGGTGGGGGATACTGATAATGGAAGAGGCTATGCATGTGCAGGTACAGGAATATATGGGATATTTCTGTACCTTCTCCATTTTTCTGTGAACCTAAAACTGGTAGAAAAGTAAAGTCTTTTAAAAAAAACGTTTTTTGAGGTACCTAAAGAGTTGTTTATATAGGTTAAATCTATAGATATAGCTTTAGGTTCGTGGCAAAATGGAGAAGGTACACAGATATCCTATATAGCTCCTGCCCCCAGACATTTATTTATTAAATCACTTAGAAATAATAAAAAAAGCCATTACATATTGGCTCAGTCCCACAAGACTGGCCCCACTTCAGATGCTAATTGTAAGTTCAAAGTTGTCATCTGTACTTCTGCCCAATGGGCTTCCCACATTGGGGATTCCCACAAACCCCTCCTCATGTTTGGTAATTTGTTATAACAACTTACAAAACTCAGGGAAACATTTACTTACATATGTATTACAAGAATACAGATAATCAGCCAGATAAAGAGGTACTAGGAAGAGGTCCTTAAGGGTCCTGAGAGCAGGAGCTTGTGTCCACATTGAGTTCGGGTGGGCTACCCTCTCAGCACATGTATGCATTCACTAACCCAGAACATCTCCGAACCTCATAGTTTAGGGACCTTTATGGAGGCTTCATCATGTAGGCCTGATCAATTATTAACTTGATCTCCAGCCCCATTCCCCTCCCTTGAGATCAGAGGATGGGACTAGAAGTCCCAACCTGCTAATCATGCTTTAGTCTTTCTGGTAACCAGCTCCCAACCTAGAACTGTCTAGGGACCCCAGCCACCAGTCATCTCATTAACAAACAAAAAGACACTCTTTATTACTCTGGAGATTCCAGTTGGTTCCTTAGAAACTTAGGAACCAACTGGGGACTAAGACTAAATATTATAACAAAAGATGCTCCTAGCACCCCTATCACTCAGGTAATTAATTACAAGAGTTCTAGGAACTCTGTGTCAAGAACCAGGAGAAAAGACCAAATATATATTTTTATTAGTCATACATGTTAACATAAATAATATATTCTTATGAACAATAACTATTTTCACTAGCCAGTTAGCTCAGTTGGGTTAGAGTGACATGTTGATAACACCAAGGTCAAGGATTTTGATCTCCCTACAAGTGAGCCACAAAAAAATAAATAAATATATATATTTTTTTAAAAATTCCTTTGGGCTGGCCGGTTAGCTCAGTTGATGAGAGCGTGATGCTGTAACACCAAGGTCAAAGGTTCAGATCCCTATACCGGCCATCTGCCAAGAAAATAAAATAACAACTCCTTAAAAAAAAAAAAGCAGGCTGGCCAGTTAGCTCAGTTGATTAAAGCCTGGCCTTGTAATCCAAGGTCAAGGGTTTGGTTCCCCCTGCTATCCAGCTGCCAAAAGAAAAAGAAAAAACTATTTTCCCAAACAAACAAAAATTAGGGAGAATAGTGACATTGTTTCACATTTTTTGCAAATCTCTTCATTGTCTGGCTTAGTAGAACCCAAATGCATTCTCATCTGCTTCTGCATTCGATTTGTTAGAATTTCATACATCATACATCCTCGAGAAAATTCCACTGCATATTTGTAAGAGAATAAAAGTGAAAGGACAAATTATGTCTTAGTATTATTATGAAAATAGTTTTGACCTTATGGATCTCCAAAATGAAATTGGGGACATTATAGGATCCCCAGATTACAAATTGAGAACCATTGCCATATAAGGGTGTAGGATAACCAACGTCCTAGTTTGCCTAGGACTCATGACTTTAGCACTAACAGTCCTGCATCCCAGGAAAGCCTCCAATCCTGAGCACACTGGAATGGTTGGTTATCCTAATTGTACTGCTACTAACTTCAGCGATAAATACTGCTCTAGAATACAAAAAGAATTTGTGTGATAGTAATGTTAGGCAAAAGAAAAGTCAAAATAATTAACTTGTCAAATTCTTCCTCTCAGATATCAAGAATGCAAAAGATTCTTGCACAATAAAATATTATATTCCAATATAATAGTGTCAAACGTCGATACTCACTGTTCATTCATATTTTCTCTTCATGTTCCAACTGGTAGTTCTAGGGGTACTAACGAATTAGCATAATATTTGCTACCAGAGTTTCAGGTGGTGCCTGAGTATATTTTGGAATATAAAACAACTCATTACTCTTAAATTTCAAAATGTGTAGGTCTGGACATGTGTGAAGCATGATACTGATTCTTCATAATGGCAACTAGATGGATTTCGAATGTTAAAATTATGAATATTTTAATTTTTATAAAATGTAATAAGATTTAATTACAGGGCTGAGCCCGTGGCGCACTCGGTAGCGTGCTGCGCTAGCAGCGCGGCGACGCTCCTGCCGCCGCGGGTTCAGATCCTATATAAGGATGATCAGTGCACTCCCTGGCTGAGCGCCGGTCACCGGAAAAAAAAAAAAAAAAAAAAAAAAAAAAGATTTAATTACATTTTTTAAAAACTTACATTTTAAGCTTTATTCAAATACATTTGATTAAGTTTCCAATTTTATAATTTGTATTTTGACTTAATTTTAATAATTTTAAATATTCTAAACAAAATAACTTTTAAAGCATTAAATTTAAATTTTTAAATTTCTTACATTTATTTATTTACATTTTTGATGGAAATATATTCAAATTCTATACACTACATTTACAGTTACATTTTTTTTCTTTTTTTTTGTGGCAGCTGGCCGCTATGGTGTTATAAGGCTGGGCTCTAACCAACTGAGCTAACTGGCCAGACCCTTATAGTCTACTTTTAAATCCTATATCATGACTTAAGAAAAAACAAATTATAACTTTGTAAAAAATGTTTATTATAACAATATAGTTAATACTTTGCTGAAGTGAAAGTAAGAAAATAAATTTAATGAAGTAAATATAAAATATTTTAATCGTATAGGTCTTCATTTTTATACTAATTCAGACATTACTGAACTATCAACCAGACACCCAGATATGCACAGTAATAATTAAATACACTTGGTCCTTAATATTTTGCTGGCCTTCAGTTGCATAAATACCATGACTTAACACTTATTTTTCAGTTTTTTATTATGAAAGTGTATTTGTGAATGCAGAGGATGGAACACATTGTAACAGTTTGCTAGGTTGTCTTATAACTTTTAAATGTGAGGGTACTTCAAAAAGTTCATGGAAAAATGGAATTGAAAGATAATATGAATCTTTGCATGAACTTTTTGAAGACCCCTCATATTTATATATGGGGTATATGAGCCTCCATTTGTACTTGTGTACTGGGCCCGCAAAATATTAGAGGTAGGTCTCCTCCCCTAGCCTACCCCTAACCTCAGTCCAAACACTGAACCTGTGTTTACCATGGGCTCAATCCTGCTGTGTGGGTGGAATGCCTGGTGGGCAGGGGAGGGGAGGGAAATCAACTTTGGGGACCTCCAAACAAATGCTATCTAATAATGAGGCTTTCTCTCTTTGGTCACCAGCCTGTACCCTACATTGTTTGGAGTCTAGTAGCCCCAAGTTATGAACAAGATTATACCCAGCTAAGTCACATAAAAGAAACAGCTCCTGACCCTCAGTTTGAGGGCAGCCAGGTGTAACAGGATACTTCCTTCTGTCCCTGCAGTGGCTGTTGAGCCTCCTATGGCCTGTTACCATACTTACCATTCTTCTCTCCCAATCCCATCCCCTCCAAACCGACAGGCTGCCAGGATGAATCCACCCCCCTTCTCTTCACTCTTTAGCGTGCACTTTACCCTGGAAGAAATAAAAGCTTCTTTTAGCTTATTCTCCCTTGGGCAGGAGATGTTCCCCCTTCCTCCTCATTGGATCTAGTGATGGCAGGAGAGACATTAAAATCTGAGTTCTCTGTTGATAAGCTACTTGGTTAGAGCAAAAATATCAGCACATTCAAACCTAAGAAATCAATCTTTTTTGTCACACTGAAACAATGACCCCAAATAATCCCAAATTATTCCATGTTTCTCCGGATGTCTCCAAGGTTTGGCCAGGACCCTGGCCAAAATAATAACATCTATTATTATTATAATAACTATAATAACATCTATTATTGTTATCATTATACACTCAAGGGACTGAACCCTTAAGAACTATCAGATACCAGTGTCATTGCAGGGGAGGGTGGGAGGCATGAGCTGAAATTCAAAGAGCCAAATTATGCACCCATATGGCACAAATTTACAAATTTTTAAAACACCTTTAGCCAGTTCTGAATGTTTTGTCTGCATTAGGAAGTCTCGAAATGAATGTCTCCCTTGCCACTGAGGGGACACTCACCCTTTCCTGTCCAATTCTCCTCCCCAAAGGAGTAAAAACAATACATACCTATGTAATCTTGTGACTTGAACTTGCAGCCTTGATAGAGGGCAACAGAAAAAGAATGGAATAAGAGCGAGAATGTTTGTGAGACCCTTAGAAAAATATGAAGTAATTTTCAGCCTTAAGATCTCTGTACACAAAAATAGCAGGTCGAACCATATGAAATGTCATTTTGATAGGTCAAAACAGTCAAATACAGGCATACTTCATTCATGCAGCTGGTGACCTTAAGGTGAAGCCAATGCTAATGTACCATTCTGAAAATCCTAGGGCCCTTAAGAATGATGCTAAATCTACTCTGTACTCTACAGAAGGAACAACAAAACCTGGATGACAGCACATCTGTTTACAGCATGATTTACTGAATAAGCCCACTGTTGAAACCTACTGCTCAGAAAAAGATTCCTTTCAAAATATAACTGTTTGTTGACAATGCACCTAGTTACCTAAGAGCTGTGATGGAAATGTATGAGGAGATTAATGTTGTTTTATTGTGTTGTGGGGGTTTTTGTTTGAGTTTGGTTTGGTTTTGGCAGCTAGCCAATATAGGGTCAAACTCTGGACCTTTGCATTATCAGCACCATGCTCTAACCAATTGAGCTAACTAGCTAGCCAAGATTAATGTTGTTTCCATGCCTGCTAACACAGCATTCATTCTGCAGCCTATGGATCAAGGAGTAATAACTTTCAATTTTATTATTTAAGAAATACATTTCATAAGGCTATCGCCATAAATAGTGATTCCTCTGATGGATCTGGGCAAGGGAAAACTTTCTGGAAAGGATTCACCATTCTAAATGCTATTAAGAACTTTGTGATTCATGGGAGGAGGCCAAAATATCAACATTAATAGGAGGTTAGCAGAAGTTGATTCCAGCCTACATGGATGACTTTGAGGGGTTCAAGACTTCAGTGGAGGAGGTAACTGCAGATGTGATGTAAATAGTAACAAAATTGTAGTTAGAAGTGGAGCTTGAAGGGGCTGGCCAGCTAGCTTACTTGGTTAGAGCATGGTGCTGGTAGCACCGGGGTCAAGGGTTCAGATCTCATACTGGCCAGCTGCCAAAAAAAAACCACACACACACCAACAAACAAAAAGAAGTAGAGCCTGAAAATGTGACTGAATTGCTGCAATCTCATGATAAAACTTTAATGGATGAGGAGTTGCTTCTTATGGATGAGCAAAGAAAGTGTTTCTTGAGATGGAATCTGCACCTGGTGAAGATGCTGTAAACATTTTTGAAATGATGACAAAGGATTTAGAATATTACATAAAGTTGATAAAGCAGTGGTAGGGTTTGAGAGGATTCCAGTTTTGGAAGAAGTTCTACTGTGAGTAAAATGCTATCAAGCAGCATCACATGCTACAGAGAAATCTTTCGTGAAAAGAAGAGTCAATAAGTGCAGCAAACTTCGTTGTTGTCTTATTTTTAAAAATTGCCACAGCCAGGCCAACCTTTAGCAACCATCACCCTGATTGGTTAGCAGCCATCGACACGAAGCAAGATCCTCCTCCAGCAAAAAGATTATGACTTGCTGAAGGTTGATGCTAATGATCAGATGATCATTAGCATTTTTTAGCAATAAAGTATTTTTAATTAAGGTGTGTGATTTTTTTAGACATAATGCAATTGCACACTTAATAGACTATAGTATAGTGTAAACTTAACTTTTATATGCACTGAGAAACAAAAACAATTGAGTGACTTGCTTTATTGCAATATTTGCTTTATTATGGTGGTCTAGAACCAACCTACAATATCTCCAAGATATGCCTGTGTTAAGAGGCGGGGCCTTTAGGAGGTGATGAATGGTATTAAGGCCTTTATAAAACAGGCTTCACACAGCTTTTGTCTTTTTTGCCCTTCCTTCTTTACACCATGTGAGGGAGGACACAGCATTCAAGGAACCATCTTGGAAGCAGAAAACAGGCCCTCTACAAACACCAAACCTGCTGGTACTTTGAACTAGGACTTCTTGGCCTTCAGAAATGTGAGAAATAAATTTCTGTTGTTTATGAATTACCCAGTCTCAGGTATTTTGTCATAGCAGCACAAATGCCCCACCTTTCAAATACCATAATCAGATTTTCCACCCTCTTAACACTGTTACAATGGGGAGTAAGTTTCCAATATACGAACTTTTGGAGGACACATTTGACCCATAGCAGGGAGAGTGAGAGCAGATATCAAGTTCTTACTCTACAAGCCTAGTCATGCACCCTAAGCACAGGGCTGCATACATCCAAGGGAAGGAGCACCTTTTTCTGAATTGTTCCAATGCACCAGTTAGACTACTGACAGCCTGGACAGAAGGTCTGGGATTGTGACCAGTAGGTCCTGGCTAATCTGTCTTTTCTATATTTTCATCAACAAATGCTACTTTAATAAAAGAAAAAATACTATTATTTTCAAAATATATCTTTTTACAAGCAGGCAACTAACTGATGGTGGTTGAAGGTGGGTAATGGGTATATGGGGATTCAGTGATCTATTTTTTTGTGTTTGAGATTTTCTATAATAAAAGTATCTTTTCTGATACCATCATGGACACAATATTTTATATAGCCTGCTTTTTGTTGAGATATGAATTCATATCTTTCATCATAGCTGGAGCTTTGTTCTCAAGCTATCTTAAAGACTTAGTACAATGCCTGAAGAGTCTCTAAAAGATTAACTTTAAATCTATGCAGCAAATACAAGCCTCTGCTAATTTAACCTGGAATGTTCCAGCAAGATTAATAGAGAACCTTTCAGACTCCAGAAAGCACTATATTTACCTCAAGTACCCACTTAAAATCTAAGCCTGTGGGAGTTTTTCAGTTTGCAAAAGATTGGTCATTCTTGGTTGATAGTTCTGATCTGCAGCAGCAAAGTGTTTCAAAACTAAACACAGAAACTCTCTGCTTGCCTCCTTTTTCCCTTTCTTCAAGTAAGTAAAATGTTTTTTCAGTTGATGAGCTGTTTATTTGACAATTGTCAAAAGCTAAATTGTCACTTTTTGAAACGCTTGCTTGAAATCTAGTCTTATAAGTTTTCCAGTTGTTCCTCATGTATCAGTCAATAGCCATGGGAAAGATTTTCCCCTCTTAACCAAGAGTAGACTAATTGTCCATTACTGTTCCATCACTAAATAACTGAAGTTTTTACTTTTACTTGAATGAGAATTTTCCTTTTCACATTGACTCTGAATTTAAGAGCAGCCAAGTCAAATTTTATCTTTAAGCCTTGGACCCATACATTCAATCTCTAGACCTCTAATTCCATTTGGAGATCTCCCAGACACTTCACATCCAACTTGTTCAATACTGAGTCCTCTCCTCTTCTCCCCCAACCTGATCTCTTCTGAAGTTCTCCATCTTAATGAATGGCTCCATCATCCACCCAATGGCTCAAGTTAGAAACTTGCACCATTGAGTTTTTTCCCTTCTCCTACATGTCACATCCCCCATTCCCTCCCCCTGGCATCCAATCCTGTACTAACTCAAAAATGGCCTTTGCCCTTGTCCATTTCTCTCTATATCTACCACTGCTGACTTGGTCAAAGGCAATAAATTATTTTGACCTAGCAATTGCACCTACTTTCTCACTGATCTCCCCACATTTCCCCTTACCTGCCTTTAAACTATTATCTCCCACAGCAACAGGAATTATCTTTAGAAAAGTAAATTGGATTTGTTGACCCTTGTTTAAATGCTTCAAAGTCTTTTTACAGCTTTTTTTTCCCCCCAGTATTATTTCACCCATGCATATGACTTCTGGATAAAAACAAAATCCTATATATGGTCTTCAAGGCCCCTGAATGATCTGACCCCTGCCTCCCTTACTAGTTACTGACAGCTTCAATAAGTTTCCAAACACCTTGCACCTCTTTTCCACCTCAGGGACTTCAAATAAGATATTTCCATTATCCAGAAAGTTCTTTTTCCTCACACTCCACTACATGCCTAATTAATTCCCATTAGCAATCTAATATTGAGCAGAAGTTAACTATAGCTAATATTTTTGGGGAACAGTTATAAGCACATCTTATATACTAAAAAATTTAATCCTTATAGCCAACCTATGACATAGATACTATTATTATCATCCCTGTTTTACAAATGACAAAACTCTGGTACAAAGTGGAGAAATGACTTGGCCAAGGTCACATAGCTGTTAACTGGAAGAGCCAGGATTCAAAAACAGGCATCTGGCTCCTGAGCCTGTGCTCTTAAATATTACACTATACTGTTCTGCCATTTCATCCAGGAAATTTTTGCCATAGACCTCAAAATATACTTGTTAAACAAATGGAAGGAAGAAAGAGGAGAGGAAATGAGAAAAAAAGAGAAAGAAAAATGAGAGAGGATTCTCAGCCTGTGCATGTCAAGTTGCACACACTAGTTGATTTCTATATTCATAGTTTGAGGTTTCCTCTTATAAATGGCCAAAGATTTAGCTTCTTCAGTCTGAAACCATTTGCATAGGAAAGATGCTTCCTGATAGGCCTAATAAAAGGGCAAAACCAGAAACGGTGAGTATACAGGAGATAACTGGCAGGGACACATGAAATTTGAAGGCATTTCTAATAAATATTATGAAACTCCAAAAGGCAATCTAGAGCACGGCTGTGTCCCAACAGGTTGGAGCATGTACCTTGAGGTAAAACACTGACATTATTAATAGAAGGGTTTGGCCAAAAGCAATGTTTTTTGAAAAGTCTCAGGTTTTCCATTAATGTTTAGCAAAGATTACCAAATTATGTGGCCATTATACTGAGGTACAGAAATTATTGTGATGGGGACTATGAATTCCCAAAGATCTATAAAGAGGAAAGGCCTTGGGGGTGGAGAGTGGAAGCTAGCTTGGGGGTGGGTGCAGGGAGAGGCTGAGAATGACAGACAGGAAGGCAGCATGAAAGCTCAAGGTGCCTGGTGGGAGAAGGGGATTGCAGGAAGAGTGTGTGGTGAGCAGGGAGAGGGAATGATTTCAGTTCCTTCACTGCCCCTCAATTCAAGTATGGAATTATAATCTTTCAAAGACATCCCATAGTATTTGAATTTTTCTATATATGATTACTTAGATTATAGTAGAGAATTGTTTCTGAAGTGCTGAAGTTTGCCAAACCTTGCTGGACCATTATGGTATAACTAGCATTGCTGGAAAATGACATTTGTTGAGTATTTCTTAAGCCAAACATCTCAGCCTCAGAGTAATGGTCTACAAGGGAGGAGTTGGGCAAACTGTACAGTAAGGGAATTGTTTTCAGCAGAATCCACCCACTTTGTTTCCTCCTTCTATTCTTGGTGCCCCCATATGTCTCAGTCCAATTCAAACACAGCAAATATGGTGGCAGCAATGCAGCTACACGTAGTCCTCAAGGAGCTGCAGAATAGGAGAGGAGAGAGACTGTGATTGTATTGTGCAGTTGGTAGACCAAGAAGCGAACAATTACACTAAGTAGCATAGGTACACAATGCTAGGGGAGCACAGAAGAAAAAGCAAGGAAGGAATGAGAATAGTGTTCACAGGAAAGAGAAAACTTGAGATGATGATCACAGGGATAATGGAAATTGTCAAATGGCTCGAGGGGATGGAGAATGTTCCAGGTGAACAAAAGTTACAGAATTAAATGCAAGGAAGCTAAGCTTGTTGAGAGAACTGCAATTAATTGATCATAGCTGGAAATTAGGGTACTTTGGAGGCCTGACAGGAGATGAAACTGCAGAATGGAACATGAGCACCCCTTATGCTGCATTCAGGAATCCTTATTTTATTTTGAAGATGATGGGCAGCCATTTAATAGTTTAAGTGGGAAGTTTTACTTGTGAATTAATCAAATATTTCTTGATTGCCAATAGTCTGTCATGTGCCAGTCACTATACTAGATACTAGAAATTCAAACAAGATTATTTAAAAGAGGGGAAAAGAAGATTTATAAGGAATAATTCCATAAATATGACCAGTGCTTAAAGGAAGCATCGCTATACCAGTACAATAGGAACACAGAAAAAGGAGCTGCTTATTCTGCCTGCCTCCTTTAAAGAGCCTGGGTAAAGCTTGATCTGTGTTCTAAAGGATGAAAAGTTTTCTGGGTGGACAGATAGTGCAAAGGCACAGAGGTCCAAAAGAGTGTGGCAAGTTCTAGGAATGAGCAGAGTCAGTACGAAGGAGGGGAGAATAGCTATATAAAAATGACAGGCAAGGCTGTCAATGACAGCCAGAGCATGAAGAACCTTGTAGATGTGCCTAGGGATTTGGACATGACATGTAGATGATGGGCATATTAGTCAGGGTTCTCCAGAGAAACAAAACCTATACACACACACACAATATTCCTTAAAATATCTCTTTCAATATATAATATATATTAAAGTGATTTTTTCTTCTTTGGTGGCTGGCTGATATGGGGATCCAAACCCTTGACCTTGATGTTATAACACTGCACTCTAATCAACTGAGCTAACCAGCCATCCCCCTTAAGTTTTAATATATGTCAAATATATATCAAATTATATATATACACACATATATATATAAAGAGACAGAGAGAGAGAGATTTTAAGAAATTGGGACATGCAATCATGGGGGTTGACAAGTCCAAAATCCACAGGACAAGCCAGCAGGTTGGAGATTCAGGTAAGAGTTGATGTTATACTCTTGAGTCTGAGGGTTGAAAACTCAGGCAGAATTTCTATGTTGCTGTCTGAAGGCACAATTCCTCCTTCTTTCAAAAACCTTAATCTTTTGCTTTTAATGCCTTCAACTGATTGGATAAGGCCCACTCACAGTGTAGAGGGTAATCTGCTTCACTTAAAGTCAACTGATTGTAAATATTATTACATCTAAAACATACCTTTACAGCGACATGTAGACTAGTGTTTCACCAAAGAACTGGTCTTTATAGTTTAGCCAAGTTGACACATAAAATTAAGCATCACAAAGGGAAAACACATAGGCATAGATGACTAGCAGGCAATTTATATTTTTATTTATATGTCTGAAGGTATGGAAAGATGACTGGCCTGAATAACCTGAGAGCCTTGAATTGAGTGTCCCCCCAAAACTTGACCCCCACTTTGACAGTGTTAAGAGGATGGGAAATCCTATTATAGTAATTGAAAGGTGGGGCCTTGAAGAGGTGATAAGATTGGAAGACCATGCCATATTGAATGGATTAATAATGGTGGTAAGGGGTGTGGTTCTGACATCTTAAAAGGAAAGCACATGAGAATGCCTCTTTCTCTGCTCCATCATTTTCTGCCTTGTGAGACACCTGGGTCATTGTTGCTACCACCAGATATGTTCCCTGGACTTTGGACTTCTCAGCCTCCAAAACTGTAAGCAATAAATTTCATTTTCTTTATAAAATACCCAGTTCTGTGTATTTTCTTATAAGCAAAAGAAATGGACTACTACACCAAGCAAATAAGTGGTAGCTGAAGTTATGAGATGAATTTCCCATGAAGAATGATAGTATGAGATGAAGAGAAGGCTGAGAGTGGACCATGGGAGACATATTAGGGGTAGATGAAGAAAGCAATGTCTTGAAATAGACTGAGAAGGAAATGTCCAAGAAGTTGGAGAGATACCAAGTCACATGAAGTCACAAAACTCAAAAGAGAGTCACTGCAGATGCTACAGAAAGGCCAAGGAAGACAAGGACTAAATGTCTCCGCTGCAGCTTGCATTTAGGAAGTCCCTGGTGATGTAGCAAGAAGGGTTACTCCTGAGAGGGTGGAGGAAGAAAAGACCCTAAATTTAGGTATTCTTTTTTTTTTTTCTAAAAAAAAAACTGGCCAGTATAGGAATCGAACCCTGGACCTTGACTTTATCAGCACTGTGTTCTAACCAACTGAGCTGACCTGCCAGTCCTTTTGAACTCAGGCATTCTTTCAAGAAGCTTTGCTGTGAAAGGAAGGAGGGTGAGAGGTGATAGCCAAAGGGCAATATGGAAAATGTGTGTGTGTGTGTGTGTGTGTGTGTGTGTGTGTGTGTGTGTGTGTGTGTGTGTGTGTGTGTGTGTGTGTGTGTGTGTGTGTGTGTCTGTTTGAGATAGAAGAACATGCTCATGTTCACAGAGAAAAGGGCAATAAGAAAGAGAAAAAGAGAAGTTATAAGAAACAAAAAAGCTAATTGAAGAATCAGAGTTCCGGAGGAGGTATGAGGGCATGAAATCTAGAACACAAGTAGCCTAGGACTAAAAGAGAGATGGGTGGTGAGAAATAACATTTCTCAGAGAAAGGCAGGTTTTGATGAATGTGATAGAATAGTAAATCCCAGAGCTGGAATGGACTTCAAAATGTCTTTAGCTTCAGGCAGGTAGAACATTAACATATCCAATTTAAAATAATATGGCTGTGGCCCAGAGAAAATTGGCCACTCCCCATTTTTCCCTCCTTGGTGTCAACCACATTTGCAGCCAGGTAACATATTTATTGAGCACCTATGATGCGACATTAGTTAAATCCTCTTGTAACATAAATATGAGATTTTTTTCATATACAAGATTACATGAAAATATTGTGTTTATTTATATTGAAACTTAAGTTGGAGCAATGGAAATTATCCCCATAATCTGCTAATGACATTAGACACATTTCTCTTAAATAGGAAAAATACGAACCACCTGATCTTTTCCACATAGTCCAATCATGTAGACATGAAAAAAATCTACTTATGAATTTTTTACATATCCTAAGTCATCACGCTCCTAGACACAGACATGTAAACTGGCTCATCTAATCATCCCATTTTTATCCATTCATATACTACACACAGACAGACACAGAGACACTTACTATTACATTCTGAAATATGCTCACCTATCTACAGCTACTGTATAATCACACAAATACTTACCCAGTCACATACGAATATGACCCACTGAGAGGATATGCATTCATACTCTTACTATATACCTGTATACTTGAAATACTCATACCTCTGTAACAAAACTATAACGTAATAGCTGATGTGGGAAAAACATCAACCAAAATGGCATCCCACTTTTCTACCACAAAAGGACCTTTAAAAATGGTTGGGGCATTGTACCTCTGCAACTGGCAGATTATAGAATGACACATGCTGATGGAGTTAGGACTTAAAAATATTTCAGATAAGATTATAAACTCCCCAGTAACTACATAAAGAATCTCATCATGTAGTTAAAATTTTTAAAATCTTCTACAACATTTCTCACAGACAGCTATTTAAAAAATAAATTTGGATTGAACAGAATATTCTCTTATGACTGGGGAAAGTAGTGTTTCTTCAGGTGGAACCTGTGACCACCAGCATCAGAATCACCATGGACACTTCAAAATGCAAATTTTTGGCTCCCTCTCCTAACTTACTAAATGTACACATAAGGTTGATTATTATGCAGCTTGAGGAAAGACACACTAGTCTATCTGCTCGATATTCTGGCACTCTCCTCTCATCAGGCAAGCTAGCAACAAGCTGGCTCAGCAGGGAGGCTATAAGGCCTCAGGCAGAAACCAGGGTTGACAAGGAAAACTCCCCAGGTGATTAGTGTCAAAAAGCTTGTTTCCTAAACCAACATGACTTAAATCCCAGTAGAAAAACTCAAAGTCTTCCTAATCGGTTGGTTGAGCACTATTACCTCTCAACTCTCCATAAATCTGAGGTGGCAGGGAGTCTGGATCCTTTTTCTGGAACACTTCCCAAAGTGTATTGAGTCCTACCAGGTGCAAACACGACTCTCCATGAGTTGGCAAGAGGCTGGAGGATCCCATGTGTTAGATTAGCCCTGAGTCTAAGTTTTTGTTTTGGGCCTAAACTGTGTATTGTTATGGTGTTTATTCAAGCCATGTATTGCTTGATAATACTGAAAATTGAAAAACATCAGGCATGTATTATTTAATATATTTATCAATGATTTGAGGGGAGTAAAAACCCCATCAAAAATCACATTCCTACTCCCATAAATGACATTATATTACTTTAGGTAGTTAAGAGTCATATAAATGGGAATAAATTGCAGAAAGATTTTTTAGAATTTTGACTTGAAGAAGTATCTTCTTTAAATTAGATATTTAGGGATGGCTGGCTAGTTGGCTGTTTAGTTGGTTAGAGCATGGTGCTGATAACCCCAAGGTCCAGGGTTTGATCCCTATACCAGTGGCCTTCTGCCAAAATATAAATAAATAAATTAGATGCTTCCTTAAAATGTCATTATAGCTAAAACTTAATACCTTTTTTTTTGTAAAAATATAAGTATGTGTATTAATTCTATGATCCCAATTCATTTATAGCTCAACAGTTCCTATAGCCATTGAATGGGATTCTCTTTTTGCCAGTTAATGTTAGTATGATAAAATTGCAGACAATTTTTTTTCTAGGCTAATCAAGCAGCGGAAATGGCAGAAACAATTCTTTTTTTTTTTTTTTTTTTTTTAAAGATGACTCGTAAAGGGATCTTAACTCTTGACTTGGTGTAGTCAGCACCATGCTCTCCCAAGTGAGCAAACCAGCCATCCCTGTATAGGGATCCGAACCCGTGGCCTTGGTGTTATCAGCACCACATTCTCCTAAGTGAGCCACGGGCCTGGCCCTGGCAGAGACAATTCTTGAGAAGTTTAAGTAACTCTTTGATGACCCCTCTCAAGCAAGTAAAAATTTTGTGATAGGATCAACAAACTAAAACTCTCTTGTTGGGATAAAACCATGTAAATATCCATTTGTAACATTGCATTCTAAGTATTACATCTGTGAGGAAAATCTAATGGAAACAGGGAAGATCCAGAAGAAGACAAAGTAATAATTAGAATGGGGATCCACTGAAGAATATAATAACCATATTAGAACTCCAGTCTAGATACAAAAAACAAAGGTAGAGAGGAGAGAAAACTTAAGTCTGTAAAATCTTAAAGGGATGAAAAAGGTAAACAGTTGTTCCCTGTATCCTGAAATCGCAGGATGAAGGGGGCATCTCTACAACTTTAGTGTAGTAAGTTTAGGCCAATTAGATAGAAGTATAACTTCATATTAAAAAATAGAACTCATGTCAATGTGGTGATAAATTAGATTTTTAAGTTAAGATAAATCAATGGTTGATAGAGTATTAGTGAAGTGCCATGAGTAGTAAGTGCCCAACCTTTGAGGCTGACATCCAGAAGGACAGCCAAGACTTGCCACCATTTGCAAAGTGGTGCATCCCCTAGAGTTAAAATGCTTGATGGGCCATGTAACTGGCCCAATGTGGTGCTGAAGCAAAATAAGCAGAATGCGATTAGCCGGGGGTTGTTTCTGTACTCGAAACTTACAAAACTAAACCAAAATTTAACTTAGAGACATTCCTTGTAACTGATTAAATTTTAAAATAAACTAAATCGAGCTTTAGCCAATCACAAACAGCTAACCATTAATTATGTAACTAGGGATTTTCCAGCAGGTTATCCCAAATAAGATAAATGCCTAGCTGTAGCCAATCAAGTAATTTCTTCACTTTGCTTTCTGTTCAGCCTATAAAAGCAAACTGCTCATGCTATTAAAGTGCAGCTTTCTGAAACTTTTGGTTTTGTGTGCTGCCTGATTTATGAATCCTTTAATGCTCAAATAAACTCTGTTAAATTTATTTTGTCTAAAGTTTTTAACAGTGGTAATCATTATGATTTTAGAAAATAAAAAACAGATGGATAGAAAAGAAGTGGAATAAGTGATTAGTAAAGGAACCACAGGATACTTGTGCTTTAGATTAAAAATAATAGGGATGTAAATTTGTATATAATGTTGTAAATGGTATATGCTTGAAAGTTAAATATTTCATAAATTATTAGCATATAATTTACTTCTTGCAGTATTCTGAATAACATGTTTTAGTGACCTACAAGGCCCTACATCATCTGTGCTCTACTCCCTCCCCACACCTCTGAGATCATCTCCTATTATGATGCCGCTCACTCACTCTATGCCAGCCACATAGCCTTCTTGCTGTTCCTCCAGCTTGCCAAATTATTCCTGCCTCACTGCCTTCACCTGTGCTGTTCCCACTGCTTTTCTCCCAACTGTATTCATAGCCTGTTCTGTCTCCACAGAAGACTCTGTGGAAATGTCACTTTCTCAGAAAGCCCTTTCCTGACAATCGCATCAAAAATACCAGTCCTTGCTAGCCCTTTACCCTGTTTTATTTTTCTTCTTAGCACTTAACAACACTTGACAGTATGTATGTACATATTTATTATATGTCTCCCACACTAGAATGTATGTCAGCTCTGTGTTGAGCAAGAACTTTATATGCCAAATCTAAAATAATGCCCAGCAGAGAACACCCATTCAGTAAGTACTTGTTGAATGAGTGGAGGATGAACTGGTTTTGGACTACTGCTTATGCTGGATGGCATGTGCATTAAAGCTATGGTCAAATACAGGCCAGGCCTTCTGGGTTTTGGGGGGGCGGGGGTTGTGGGTTTTTTGGCAGCTGGCCAGTATGGGGATCCAAACCTTTTACCTTGGTATTGTAAGACCACACTCTAACCAGCTGAGCTAACCCATCAGCCCCCATGTCTTCTAAACAGCCTGGTTTGTTACAACACATTTGAAAAAGACCGTGGTCTACATTCAATTCAATAAGCACAGTTTCATCTAGGTAAGCCTTCTCCTTAAGAACTCTTGCTCCGTGAATATTGAAAAGTCCACAGCCTTCCCCAAGATTTCTGCAGATTACCTAGAACATTCCTGTTTTTTGTTTTCAGTACCACCGTAGCTCAGTTTTGGAATCATCTTCCCATCTTTGCCTGTTTTGTCTTTTGTACTTATTGACCAACATGTGGAATTTTTCCTTAATGTTCACAAAAACTGATGCCTATGACTTGTATTTCAGCAAACTGTACTGAAGTTTTAGGGAAGTAAGGGAATTCCATTTACTGGGGGGAATTGCAGCAGTTACAGCAAAGCAACAAATAACTTTAGGTGAATATTAAAGAGCCCTATTAATTAAAACCTTTCTGGGACTCCACCATCAGAAACTTTTGGCCATTGGTTAATTCACTCCTACAGCTTCTCTCCTTTTTCACCTCACATTCCTTCCCTCTTCCCTCTCAGACTGTCAGAGCACTCCAAATTCTTCTCCCTGTCTTTCTTTGGTTCCTACTCCCAAACTCAGCTCTAGGTTTTTCTTTGCATACCCAAATTCATCCAGGTGTTCAGCAGAAAAAAAGTTTCTTTCCCAGGAACCATCTTCAAAACACAGATACTATTTTTTCCTTAGTTATGAAAAATTTACTAAGGCTTCCTATTTATTTAGTAGTTAGGCATTACAAGGTATTTCTTACTGTATCAGTCTTAAATATTTTGTGGTAACAAGTAGTATATAAATAACATATTAAAAAACAGTAATATTTTTGCATGTATTTTATTGTGATGGAAAGGATATTAACATTTATTGAAAGACATGTTTAATTATTTGAAAATATATGTGAAGCACTGTTGGGTTAGGCGCTTTCATTTATTCATTACAAATTTATTGAACACCTATCTGACAAGCACTTTCACTTAAGGCATTTACTAGACCTCGCCATCCAGATTTCCCATCCAGGAGACACCTGGACTGTCTCTGGGGACTTAGTAACCTTGGCCGGTAACTACATCCAAAGTAACTTTATGTTTACTAATAATCAGAGCATCCAATCTACCTTTCTCCAGGAGAGTACATAGTGTGAAAGTTCAGAACTCTCCTTTTGTTTCTGTAAGATTGGGCCTTTAGGTGATGTTAAATGTGTACATAAAGTGTTTTAGGTTCATGCCTGTTCTTTGACCAGGGGCTTGGCTTCGGAGAATGGCCAGAATTTGAGGGGGTTCATATCCCTTCTCTAGTTTTTTCTAATGTACGATGTGAGGAGTAAAATAAGCAGTTAAGAGACGCACGAGCAGCCCTGCTGCTGCTGCAGCAAGGCCCAGGATGGGAAGGGACATCAAGGCAACCCAGCACAGGAGTGGGCGGCGAAGAGACTGGCGTTCCGACGCGACCCGGCTGAGCGCAGTCCCGCCCCCGCCGCACTCCCAAAACGTCCTCCTCGGCCCTCCCCCGGCCCCTGCACGGCCCTCACCCGCAAGGGAAGGACGCCGGAGTAGAAAGCAGCCTAAGACGCGCACGCAAAGCCCCGCCCCTCCGTGACGTCTAGAGACGCGACGCGTCGCCGCGCAATGCAAATCGGGAAAGGGGGATGAGCTGGGCTGGCTTCCGTCGGGAGAGCGAAGGCTCATTTTCCCTCGGGTTGTTGGGATATGGGCCTTTGGCAAGGAGGCTGGCCTTACTGAAGCAAGCCCGGCGCCACGGTGAGTGCGAGTCTGGGCCCTGGGAAGTCGTCCGCAGTGAACCCCCCTTACTTCTACCAGCTGGTTACCCGGGAGACAAGCCCTGTCCTCGGAGAAGGGTGGGACAACCCCCGAACATAGAACCGGCTTGTGGAGGAAGGGCCCTACCTGGAGTCTTTCCCGCTGCCCACTTAGGTTTCCTAGCGAGTTTCATGTGGTTTTTCGGTCTTAGAAGGTTGCTTTGACCATTCCTTCTTTTTCTTGGACACTCAGACCCGACTGTGACCTCCTTCCTCTTCCGTTTTGTGTTTTCCTACTATCTACAGTATCAGGCCTTACTATAGCCCCAGTCCCAATTCTTCCTCCGCTCCAGTCACACTTGCTTTTAGTGAAGTTCAAATATGAGTTTAAAGATCTATAAGCTTATCACTGTTAAAAGGATGACTTTCTCAATTAGAAGTTTTTCTTTCCTAAAATGTGCCTTCTATCCTAGAGTTGTGGGACAAGTTAATTTCACCTCCACTCCACCTTGGAAGTGATCAGAACCCCGAATTGCAGTGATGTGAATGTACAGCTTTATAGCTGCAGAGCACACTCTTGGGTTTATTTCTTGCCTCCAGTTTATTCTGTGACCTTGAACAAGTCACTTAATCACTAACAAAATATTTACCTGACTCACAGAGGTGTTGCAGAGCCTAAGGAATTTGATATTTGTTAAGTGCTTTGAGGGTTTCAGGTGAAAGGGATGCCTAACTGAAGGATGTTACTCTTTCTGAATCTGCAAAGTATCCTTAGTTTTGTATCTCTCTCGCTGCAGCCATTAAAAATGCCAAGTGAGATTTGTTAAGGAAGTGTTCCTATTCTAGGCTTGCTCTGCGGCTTTGCTGTGTAGGCATATTTTGCATTTCATCCTGTTCTGTTTAAAATTCATTGTTGAATGTCATTCATGAAGGATTTAGATGATTTGTCATGACTACAGTACAGTACAGTACAGTTGTGTCTTTATCATGTTGGTGTGGCTGCATTGACATGTGTATTCCTTTTCTTCTGGCCCATTAGGTGCATCTTTAAAGTTAGATAGTAGGGGTTCCTTAATAATAGAAAACACACACAAACCTGTCATTAATGAAATTTTGGACATAGACATGAATTCTCTGAAAAAACAGTGCATGAGAAAAACTAACATAAGTATTTTAAAGGTGTTTTTTTAGCAGTTAATTTTTTAAGATATTTATTTGAACTTTATTAATCACTATGGGCGTTTATTAATGTGAACATATTGGGAGAGAACCAAAATGGCTTATGTAAACACACTTGGAAAATAAAGCCAGCACATCAAAATTTTTTCATAAAATGTCCGGCATTATATTTTATTATGAACTTTTCGACATGAAAATACACTCATTTTTGTAGAAGTGAGAGGAAAAGTGTCCAATCAAATATGAATTGCTAATAAAATTAGATACAATTAAGGAAGCATTTTAAAAAATATTTTGCCATTGTCCCAGTTACCTATTGCTGCATAACAAATCACTGTAGGTACTAAAACTACTATTTTATTTTATTTTTTCGGTGGTAGCCAGTACAAGGATCTGAACCCTTGACCTTGGCCTTATAACACCATGCTTTAACCAACTGCGCTAACTGCCCAGTGGTGAAGCTACATTTTAGTATCTCATGTTTCTTGGGGCTGACTGGACTTAGCTAGGTGGTTCTTACGTAGGGTTTTATGCATTTGTATTCAGATAAGGAGCTGGGGGTTGGAGTCATCTGAAAGCTCAACTAGGTTGGATATCCAAGATGGCTCACTCACATGAATGGCAGTTGATGTTGGTTGGGAGTTGAGCTAGGGATGTTAACTGGAGTGCCTACACATAGCCTTCTTGTGTGGCTTTGACTTCTCACAGCATGGTGACTGAGTTCCAAGAATATGTGTTTGCAGAGACAGGAAGTGGAAGCGGCCCATCTCTTAAAAGCCTGGACCCAGAAATTGGCTCATTACTTCCAACATACACTATTGGTTAGAGCAGTCAAAGACCTCTCCCCCATCAGAGATAGACCCCTACCTTTGGAACGGAAAATGTAAATTTGTGGCCATCTTCAGCCTACTGTAATTTTGATGACAAAGTTGTATTGAGCCCATGTTTGGATTTATGTAGTACCTTATATATAGAAAAAGGTACACTTTGATTTCCTTAACCATAATGCTTTGTGTCTTCTTGGCTTATTACAATTTTCAGAGCATTGTTTTGTGTATATTTTTTCACTTGGTACTTATGGTAACCCTACAGAAGCAGACAAATCATCCCCATTTCATTTGCAGATAGTAAACTGAGGAGTGGCAGTGATAGTGTTGGGAGGATTTAAGGAATTTGTTCAAAGTCATATGATTAATAAATGGAAAATAGGGCTAAGACCTATATCTCTTCCATAATATTAAATTTATTAGTAGTAATTGATGAATTGTTAAATTAAACTGATTTGGAATTCCAGATTTATAACCATACTAATTCAAGCAAAACAGTACTCATGTGTAGTTAATAAAGTCAGTGTTAAGATAACTAAGCCTTGTCTCTTTTGATTAACACATTACAATTTAGTTTTTTATGATACAGTAGTCCCCCCTTATCCATGGTGGATACGTTCCAAGACCCGCAGTGGATGCCTGAAACCTTGATAGTACCGAACCCTATGTATACTGATTTTTCCTATACATATGTATCTGTGATAAGGTTTAATTTATGAACTAGGGACAGTAAGAGCTAATGATAAAATAAAACAATTATAACAATATACTGTAATAAAAGTTATCACACACTGTGGCCATAACTTTTGCAGTTTGAGGTGTGACAGCAAAACTAGCACAATTTTTTTTTCCCTTCACAATTTCACAGATGGAAGATTCATTCTTACCATAAATCTTAGCAATCTAGGTGTACAATTTTTTTTTCTTTTCAAGTCAAGAACTTTCACCTTTTTACTTAAGGGAAGCACTTTAGGGCTTCTCTTTGGTGTATCTGAATTGCCAGCATCACTAGTTTTGAGCTTTGGGGCCATTAAAAATAAGGGTTTCTTGAGCACGAGCACTGAAATACTATGAAACAAGATGCCTACCAAGTGACTAAGGGGCAGATAGTATATACAGCATGGCCAAGTGTTTTATATATTCATACACACATACATAACCGAAACAAAAGTTTCGTGAAACAGTATTTAGTCTTACTGTGTGTGACATACTCTGATATTTTCTTTTCTATTTTTTTTTTTTTTTTTTTTTAATGCTGATCGTGACTTTAGGGATTTTTAAAACACTGCCCCTAGGCTGGCCAGTTAGCTCTCTGTTGGTTAGAGCACAGACTTATAATGCCAAAGTCATGGGTTCAGATTCCCGGATGGGCCAGCTGCCAAGAAAAAAAAGCAGTGACACAAAAACACTGCCCCCAAGCATTTAGCACAGTGTGAAACACATAGTAGATGCTCAGAAAATACCAGATGTTTTCACAGTGATTAAATCTTGAGAGGGTTGAACCTTCTTAAAGCCTTATTTCATCAATACCTAGTTGTTTGTGGCATTTTACATAGAACGAGTATAGGGTGAATTATATGAGATTTAAGACAGCCAGAGAGTACTGTTGCTGCCCGAAGGGCAGAGATGAGGAGAGATAGTGGGTGGCCAACAAAGACAAACTTTGCTTTCCTTTCAGTGTTACCAAGCACCTTAGCATTGGCTAGTGTGAAACTCTAGTTAAAATGTCAGGACCAGTTTGAATGACTGCAAACCTTAATTTCCTCTTTTTTACTTTTTAGTTTTCACTTTGTGGTTCAAGTCATTTAATCCCTCCTACTGTTGCTCTTTGTTTTTGTTTCTGTTTTTTTTTTTCAAAAGATGACCAGTAAGGGGATCTTAATCCTTAGCTTGGTGTGGTCAGCACCACGCTCAGCCAGTGAGCTAACCAGCCATCCCTATATAAGATCCGAACCCGTGGCCTTGATGTTATCAGCACCGCACACTTCCGAGTGAGCCATGGGTTGATCAGAAGGCTGTCAGGAGAGAGGGGGATATATATATATATGTGCCTTCCATTTTCTCCCCATTGTGAACTCATTTTCAGCACTGTCTGGATTTTCGTTTTGGATTGTTGCTATTTGACTAAACCTGGAGTGCTTAGTCTTTGTCAGGTTTACACATCTTAAAAATTTTATTTTTTTGTTCTTAAAAGAACTTTAATTTTTCTTACATATTCTTAGTTTTATTTTGTTCTTTTTTTTACTTACAATCCTTTTGGAAGCATAACGCTGTTTTAATGGGTTATGTGTTATATTTAGTTTGTTCTAGATCTAAACAAATAGATTCTATAAATTATTTGACTTCTGTAGTTATTGAGCATTCCTTTGTAATTATCAACGAGTTTGTTGTTGTTGCTGCTGCTCTTTTCTTTATTTTTAACTATTTTAGCCAAAATAAGGAAGTTTTGAATTTATTCATTCATTCTGGCCTTGACTTATGTCTGTCTATTTTGAGATTTCTTCAGTGGCAAAAATGCAGCAGAACGACTTACCAAAAATTTCATGCATTAAACTTCACATAGATTTAGTTTGGATGTATATCCTTTGATTTCTCATTTAATTAGAGAAAAATATCTTTTATCTTATATTTGACCTTAGAAATGTGTGTGATTGTAGAGGCTGAAATAGCAATTAACACAGTGCTGAAAGTATTTTTAACACTAGGTATCATTATTTGACAGTATAACATAATTTTGTTAATAAACGGCTGGCCGGTTAGCTCAGTTGGTTAGAGCTTGGTGTTATAATACCAAGGTCAAGGGTTCGGACCCCATACTGGCCAGCTGCGAATATAAAACTTTTTTGTTAATAAAAATAGAAACAACTGTGGTCCTTTGGACTTAAACCATTATCAGAGAATATTGTTACTTATCTGAACTGTTCTTAAAAATCAAATAAGGACCGAAGAGGTTACTTTTAAAAAGTACATTTTTTCTTGTAGAAATCCTTGCTAAAAACTTTGGTGACATCATAATCTTATCCCTGTACATAATCATTTGCCAAGTTCTGTTCTTCTACCTTTTCATTGTCTCTTGTATCTGCCTGCTCCATTCCATCTCTACTGCCCTAGTTCTGACTTTCATCGTCTTTCCCTATGATTATTATAATAGATCACTAGTGTTTTCCCTATCTCCAGTTGCTTGAAGCCTAACTTTGTACTTTTGTCAGTTTGGATCACCTTTTTTTAGAACCCTGTTAGGGCTCTCCACTACCTTTAGAAAACAAAATAAATACTTTAGTGTGACATTCAAGGCCTTCCGTTACCTGTTGTGACAGTATTTTTTCAGGCTTCCATTACCTGTTGTGACAGTACTGATAGTAGATTCTTGTTCATTCTCTGTGGTGGCTGATTCCTAAAGATGTTCTTTACTTTCTTGACTCTTTCCTCATACTATTGCTCATCTCTATCAAAAGTCTTTTTCCACCAAATACTCTCTCTTTCATGACTTTCAAGATCCCTCTAGTAGTTCTTAATCTTCCCTCATAATTGTTTTATAGTAGGTTATTTGTAACTGTATAGTTTGATATCATATTATGTTGTATTGCCACTACTTACAACTTTCTTTTCCATATTAGTTTTTTTCTGTTTTTTACTGGCTGGCTAATAATACAGGGATATGAACCCGTGACCTTGGTGTTATAAGGCTATGCTGTAACCAGCTGAGCTAACCAGCCAGCCTGCATTAGTTTTTGAAATTTTATGAGGCAACATCATATCTAATATCTGAGTTCTTGGAAGCTTAATGCCTTCTATACATCAGAATGTCTGTGAGTGTTTGAATTGAATTGAACTTTAAAATAGCTAATGATTTACTATTTTAAGTTACCTAGTTAAACTATATGTATATCTATAGTATATATAGTTTGTATATTCTTTGTCTTTAAAAAATGCAAATTTTAAAGGTAGCCACGAGAAACAGATTGAACTTGAGAACATATCCTAGACCTTCATTTTAGAAGGTTCAAATCAATAGCTTTCTTTTCCTAGCCAAGAAACCTAATTGTGATGAATCATCAAAGTAGACTCTACCTGACTTTTCAAACATTTATTCTGTAATTAGACCACTAGTACTAATGGCCTAGATAGAGGATATAATTGGAAAAAACAAATCCTACTGGATTGGTATTTAGTCACTCTGCCCAAGTCTAGCTTTAGCCCTTATCTTAGTATAGTCACCACTAAGAAATGGTTGGGCTTTTTGGGAATTACACTTCAAGTGGTGGCTTATATCAGATGTTGGCTGTTTGTAGTTGAGTAAGCTTAACACCCCAACTGAGCTAGTTGGGGTCAGAAAAATAAAGGATAACTCTTGTTACTGTTAACTTATTGTCTTCTGGTCTTTATTAACAGTCCAAGTACCAGTGCACCCTACTCTCTGCCATAGAGAAGTCTATTGTGGCCTTGCCAAGGCCTTGGGTTTCCTTAAGCACCTTCCCTGAAAAGTTAGTTTATTGACCTTACTCTCCTTTCCCTTAGTCAAAAGTATTATTCCTCAACTGCAGCTGAGGAAATCATGTGGTAAATCAAGATGCAACACCATTCTACTCTGTTGCATCTTTCTCTTTTTTATTGCCAATTTTTTTTTAAGTTATCTACAATCTACTTCCATTTCTTTATTCCTTAGTACTTGTGCTCTCTCTTCCACTCCTACCACTATATGGAAGCTGTGCTTCGCAACACTATATCAGGCTCTTTCAATATTCCAAATCTGTTTTTTTTAAATCTTTTTTTTTTTTTAATACACATTATATAGTTTATTTGCTGGTTTAACCCATAACTTCCTTACTTTTACATCTCTCTGGGCACTCTTTTCATATTTATATATGATTATATAGTTTTACTTAGAATTACACTGTTATGCTCATATAATTACTTTCTTTAAAACTTTTTACAAAATATATGTTAAGTGCATTACATATATTCTTTTATATGTTATAAAGCATGATAATAAAATGATCACCTGTGAACATACCATCTAACTCGAAAAGTAGATCCTTACTGGTACCTCTGAAGCTCCTTGTGTATGTCTCCCTGATTACATTCTTTGCCTCCCCCCAGAAATAGAAATTTGTGTTTATCATTTCCTGTCTATAGTTTAACCTCATTTGTATCACTAAGCGATATATTATTCAATTTAGTTTGTTTTTAAACTTTATATAAATGGTATCATGTTACATATATTTCTGCTTTTTCACTCAACGTTAGGGGGATGGATAGGAGGCAATAGAGTGGGGAGATGGGATTGTAGGCTATCTTCATTTTGTTTACTACCTGCTCCATTTTCCTGGTCAGAATTTGCCAGAGCATACAAAGAATGTCACGAAACATCAAAGACCTTTTCAGAGTAAACCAAAGTACATGGGTATATTCTGCCAGAAATAGAAACCTTCATTGGTCCCCAGATCCATATAGTGTGGCTCTGCCTACATGCCCATGCCCCGCACCAGCATTTTTCCTTTTGTAAACTAATATCATCAATGAGAAAAGAGTAATATTTGTAGATGAAAATGCCTTCTACTTGTGCTCTGTAGATAAATGTAATTTTAATAGAAAAAAATATAAAAGCTCTTATTCTTACTGCTAGTTCCTTTGACAAGTTAGATTCCTAAAACTTAAGGCAAAATGATACAAACAATTCATTTAGTTAGTGAAAATTTTTTTTAAATTATTAAATTATTCATTTATACCCTGTGTATCTTGAGCTCCCAGAATAGATATTTAAGATAATTTAAAATTGACCCTGTTAACAAAGGATACAGTTTAGTAGTTTTATGGGTCTTTTTGTTTTTGGTTTTGTTTTGGCAGCTGGCCAGTACTGGGATCTGAACCCTTGACCTTGGTCTTACAACACCATGAGCTAACCAACCACCCCAGTTTTATTTTTTTAACTGCTCACTTGTTTTATTGTTAATGAGGAAAATTAGTGGAATTATTTGTATTTGTTTTCTTTCAGGAACAACTACTTTTAAAGAAATACATCGTCTGTTGTGAAGTTGGAAAAGTAAAGGTTATTCATCATGCCTGCTGTGGCTTCAGTTCCTAAAGAACTCTACCTTAGTTCTTCACTAAAAGACCTCAATAAGAAGACAGAAGTTAAACCAGAGAAAATAAGTACTAGGAGGTATATATCCTCTGCTAGTTTGATTGAAGAATTTATTAATTTTTGTTTATTTCATATTATTTACGATAGATGAATAGTCAATTTAAAGTTTGTTTGAAAAATGGTCCCATCACACAATATAAGACCTCATTAGAGAAAGTCTTAAATTTATCTTGGCATAATACATATATATATTGCTAATATGTATATTATCTGCTTTCTGGACAGTATACTAGGTCCTAAGTTTAAGAAGCAGGGATTATGAGGGTTCTACAAAAATTATTTAGCCACAAGTCATTGCCTTTTCATACAACAGTATAAAAATCATTTTTAATTAAAGATCACTTTTATTCTTATGTATTATACATACAAATTATGATAGTAGCATAGTCTTTGATTAAAAAGAGAGATATGTATTTTTTGTCCAGTATTAAATAAAGTATTAATTTGTTCCAGTTTCACATCAACTGTTAACCTAATGATTTATGTGTTTTTATTTTTGAGGGCCTATACTCTACCTGTTAAGACAGATGCTAGAGTGATGCCTTCCTGATAGAGATTACAGATTCTATCCTGAGATAAAATATAATAGTGATGAAGAGGTCCAGCTGTTTTGATATTTACTGGAAATATAATCTTGCTAGAAATTGGGGTATCACTAAAATTGTTAACTTGTTGATAGTTTTATCTCTGTTAAGGGACAGAAGACAATAAGAACTTTTCCTCTGAATTTATTCTGGCCAACAAAGAAGAAGGTTTGGTGATAAATAAGTAACCATATTACTATAGAGCTGGAAATAAGAATTTCAGAAAGAAAGATGGGCTTTGCCAGCTATATACACCACACTTCTTGGGAAAAGTAGATTTTAGAAATCGGGTGGACAATAGGTGTTCCATGACTGGAGATAAACGGGGAGGCTCTAAAAAAGTATGTGTGATCCCAGATGAACCAATGAAGGGGCATATAAAGAAACCTGGGACATCTCATTGAGTCATTTTCTAAAGGAAATAAACAGAAGGTGGGAAGAAAATGTCAAGGATGAAGATAAGAAGGTAGTATAAACTTTAAAGAAAGTTAGGAAGAAAAATCCCAGAATGAACTGATATTTATAAACATTATTAAGGACAAAATGGGTTTTTAAAAAACATACCTTTTTGGGGGCAGGAAAAATAATAGAGGGATTGGCTTACTTCTTGGGCTAAGTTGCTAGTTTTGATAGGGTGACAGAGAAAGCAGCTCTCTTTACTCCTGTTGAATGATTTTCAAACAGGAAACAATGGAAAAGTTAAAGGCCACCATTATGCTTTCTCAAAGCTTAAAGACAGGGTAGTCAAAACTAAGACAGATGATTCCTTTCTAGCAATGTCTGGTTTATCTCTAGGACCACCCTCAAACCAGAGGAAGTGATATGTGTGAATTGGTTGTTTCCAAACTTACATCTAACTTTGAATCATTTCTGAAGTAGTGCAACCTAAATCATGAAATTTACTGTAACAAGAATATCTGTGGACTTTACATATGACCTGTATTTTTTTTCCCAAAAGACAAGTGTTTTAATTATTTTTTCTCTAATTTTAAGTTATGTGCACAGTGCCCTGAAGATCTTCAAGACAGCAGAAGAATGCAGATTAGATCGTGATGAGGAAAGGGCCTATGTACTGTATATGAAATATGTGACTGTTTATAATCTTATCAAAAAAAGACCTGATTTTAAGCAACAGCAGGTACAATCTATTTTTGCATTTTATTTGCTAAGTTACTTTGCATAATGGAACTATTGATTTCCTCTGAAAGTTTTAACTAACAGTGAAATTTAGATTGCATTATGCATCAAGTTCAAACTCTTATGTAGATAGAAAAAACAAACAAGATGTAATTTCATTATTTGCAAATGTGTATGTGTGTGTGCCTATCTGTACACACACCCTTAATTTGTTTTGGATTAGTACAGGTTTGTAGCAACATGCAGACTCATAATCTATTTTCTGTTGTAATGAACCATTGCCATGTCAAGTGGAAGGACTGAGTTTACTTGTGCATTAAATAAGAAAAATGACTGTGTTTTTTATTTTACTTTCTCAAAATTCAAGGTTTAATAAGTTGTTTTTATGTGACAGCTTTTTATATTTGACTGACAGTATAGCCATATTAAAGATCTCAGTTTGTGAATTAATAGTGATCACTTCCAAAATCTTTTTATTTTAATTTTTTTGCTTTTAGTTCTTTGAACAGGTGCTAGTCTTCCACTTTGCTGAAGCCATGGGTAGTGAGGGAGGGCGGGGGCGGTGTAAATCAATAGAGAAAACTGATGACTCAGATAAGTGTTGGTAGAGAAAATGGCTGCATTTTGATTGCACCAGAAACAAGCAAAAGAAAAACTCAGAGCCTGTATTAAAGAAATGGGAAGAATGTTGTGTTGATGGTTACACCTTTACTTAGAAATAGTCTTGGCGGGGGCAGGAAAAAAAAAAAAAAAAGGTCTTGCTACCAGACAGTATCATAGCAAAATACTGCTTATAGATTTCGTACCTGGTAGAGAAACCATTCTTAAATTAATATTGAGATTTTATTTTGTTCTCTGGTGGTAGAATTGGCTTACCTCATTTAAATTGACTTATGGAGGCTGGCCAGTTAATTCATTTGGTTAGAGTGCAGTGTTAAAATACCAAAGTCAAGGGTTTGGATCCCTGTACTGACCAGTCACAAAAATAGAATAAAGTAAAATAAAATAAACAGACTTATAGAAATAAAAAAATTTCTATTATTCTTTGAAATAAGCTTTTTTTCCCCCCACCGAGTGGTGTGACTGATACTCATTTATTTTGGTTATTAGTTAAGGGATAGCTTTAATGTTTTGCTTACTGGTGATAAGTCATTGCTGGTGTTTCTTCTCACCAGCAGTTATGCTAATAATAGTTACCGGCTTTTAGATCTAGCTTTGGAGAGGTGGCCCCTTGCATTTGATGGTTCATCTGCCTGTCCACAAACGGCTGGATTGTTCCTGCCCTGGAAGAAACATCTTTTAACATTCTTGGACATACTTATCTGTAGACAAGAGACAGAGGCTTGCCTAAATCCAAACAAGTTCTTTCGTGCTCTTTGAAATCTGTTAACATGGAATTGCTTAAAAAGAAGTGCAAAGAGTGCTTGCTAAAGTAAATATTTTTGAAATATTTGAAATTTGGGTAGTTTTGGTGTTTGCTGTTTTGTCTGATGTGGTGTAGGGCCTTTTTTTATGTACTTTACTTTTTATTTTTAGAAGTTAGTAGTTATTTTTTTTTCTTTGGCAGGGTTTGTAATGTTTTTGTAGTACCCCTTTTCCCCCCCTTGGGAAGGTGGAGAATAAATTTTAATCGATGAGATTTTCCATTTCCATAGAGTATCTATTGCATTTCCGAAGGGAATATCTAGGTGAAAGTGGCAGGAGAAGTTCAGGTTCGGAAGCTCCCTGCAAAGGCTCAGGTAACCCAGGCTGTTACTTCATGTGCTACAGTTGTTCAGTTTCTGGCTTTCAGTAGAAGGATTATTTTCGTTTGCTCTGTCCAGGGTACCTCATCTGCTTCTGTCTTAGAACTGTTTTTTGTTTTATTTTGTTTAGCCCAGCCTCTCTAGTGTACTTCAAGTACATGAGGTGTTAAACTTACTAAGTAGATATTTTCTAGTTTTTACCATTTAAAATTGGTAGGGACAAAATATATGTCACTGAACTTCTTCAGGACTTATATCTTTTACTTTTATTTACACTAAAGAATATTTAAGATTTAGATAAAACTTGATTTAGCAAGCTCTCTCACTAATAGAGGAGACAGTACCTTTATTACTTATTCATTGAAAAAATTAGTGTATAAACAATTTTTTCAGGGTTATCTGAAAAGAGCCACATTTTTGGCTCTCAGAGGTTCATTTCTTCAGATTTCAACTACTATAAACTTCTGACTACTAAGAGGGAAAGAATGATTATAAGCTTTCCAAAGGAATTACAAAATCTATGTAGACCAGAGGCCAACTAATTATCATCACAAGTCTGCTGTCACCAACAGCCCTTGCATTTTTTAGAGAACTATTTAGGGAAAAAGCCAGACACCAGTGTAGTCACTATCTCCTATGCCAAACCTATGGGGACTGAAACAGCCCGTATTACCAGAAAATGAGAAGTTTGAGGCTTAGCTTTAAAGGCTTCTTCTGGACTCTCAAAAATTAGTAGGATTAAAAAAAAATTATTAGGATAGGAATATTTCCTAATGAAATAAATCTTTACTAAACATAAGACTTTTGTCTTTTACTGGCTGGTGTTGGAATAAAGGTCATAGACATGAGTCTTAACCTATTGTGTACTTTAAAGTCAGCTGAAAATCTGAAATTAAAAGTATGCTAATAATACTAAGTATGATCTTTTGGAATTCTGCTATTAAAAAGCCTTTAAGGATTTACTAACTTGAGTGTAAGGGGACAAGAGCTATAAGCCTGTCAGATTCCCCTTTTGTGAGAAAGGAACACTATTCCTTCCCAGTGTTCTTTCAGTGCTCCTACAAATTGCTGTTTTACACAAGGAAGAAATCTGCACATGCTAGGGCATGGAGTTAGTTTTATTTTATTCCATGGGGATTTTTATCCCACATAAGGAAACAGAATGAAGAATGAATCTTAATTGGTCTCTTCATCAGAAGTGGTCAACTTGGTTTCTCATGTATTCATAAAGCCAGACAGTTTTTTAAGCAGACTGTGGAAGCAGACAGGAGAACCAGCTTCTTGGTGCCACAGACCACTACCTTGTATCTAGCTAAAGCAAAGACCAACTCAAATAATTATCCAAGGTCACTGTTAACTGTACTATAGGGTAAAGTTTACCATTTTATTATTTTAAAGGAAGTTGTCTAAAAGAATTTCATTAATGCTGAATGAGAAAAATCAGAACAAATCATACTCACCAGTATTTACATTCCTTAATGGTGGCTTACAAATAAGTAAAATTTATTACCTAGTGATTTTTTTTCCTGGCATACTAATGGTATGAAGATACTTTTCAAATGTTTGGAGAATAAATTGTGCATTTATGTAGGTTAAAAGTTTAAAAAATACTTCAATTATAATTTTTCATCTAAACTTTCTTTATATAAGCATGATGATTTTAATGTTTTTAACATTAGTCCTGTGTAAATGTCCAGTACTAACTGTATGGGATGATTTTCCTATAATTTTAGGACCACTTTCATTCAATACTTGGACTTGCAAACATCAAAAAAGCTATTGAAGAAGCCGAAAGACTCTCTGAAAGCCTTAAACTAAGGTACAGGCATTATTATGAAATATTTAAAGGAATGTTAGTTGAGAAGATAGCAATATTTAGGATTTTTCTATTTATAACTGATCAGTCATAAATATCCTGATTCCTAGAAATAAGTCTTATGTTAACTGGGACAAAAAAATTAGAGTCTTTTGCTATATTACCTATATTGTGTTCATGTGTTACAATTAATATTCTCTATTGAAATTTAAAAAGTGTTTAGAATGATAGATTGTTAAGGTAAGCACTAGTGTATTAGATTAGAATTCAGGCCCAATTTTCTTAAAGTACAATATTTGTAAGTTTCTGTTCACTGTATTCTTTAGAAAAATTTTGTTCTTCATATGTTCCATGTTATACTGTGCCACTGGACAATGGTCTCATGGGAATGAAGTATTTACTGTTAGTTTTGATCTGCCTAGTTATATGTTTGTTGTTTTGTTTTTTTTTAAATCTAATTCTGGTATTTGCCATGACTGGCATACCAGGCTTATAAAATAATCACAAATTAAAAATAGGGTGCTTCAGTTTGTAGTCATTAGTCATTTTTTTTTTTTTTTTTTTTTTTTAAAAGATGACCGGTAAGGGGATCTTAACCCTTGACTTGGTGTTGTCAGCACCACACTCAGCCAGTGAGCGAACCGGCCATCCGTATATGGGATCCGAACCCGGGGCCTTGGTGCTATCAGCACCGCACTCTCCCGAGTGAGCCACGGGCCGGCCCTCATTAGTCATTTTTTAAATTTAAATTGTTGCCCTTATGAACAACATAATGCTATCAAGTAGATCCTAGTAGATGAATTTCTGCCCATATCTACAGCTTAAAAGTTAATGGATAAATCCAAAAGCATTTGCAGTAATATGATACAGGAGGAAAGAACAGTGGAAGTGGTTTCAAGTGATACAAGCTGCCAAAAGTCTAGTTAGTGAGAAAAGGCAAACAGAGATTTATGATGCTAATGATAGATAGAAGAAGGAACCTAGAAGATTTAATTAGGCTGACATAATTCTGTACTGTTTTGAATTTTTTGCACTACGAATGTATCATATGTTACTTATATTTAATTTTGTTTGTTTGGTTTTGGCTGCTGAGTGGTATAGGGATCAAACCCTGGTCCTTGGTGATATCAGTACCACTCTCTAACCTACTGAGCTAACTGGCCAGCCCCTGTTACTCATATTTTTAAATATTCTTTTTAAAATAAAAAGTTTGAAACATGTATTTTAGCTCAGTTGGTTAGAGCATAGTGCTGATAACACCAGGGTCCAGGGTTTGATCTTGGTACTGGACAGCCACAAAAAAATAAAATAAAAAAAAGTAAAAGTTAAATAGTTAAAGTGGTAGAATTTTTGATGATTTTCTGTTTTAAAATGTTTATTTACTATTGATGTTTTATTGTTTTTGCGATAAAGCAGAGGATAATCTTGTGGTTGCTGAATTCTTCAGCAGGCAAATGAATAAATATGTAATGATTCACATATACGTTATCTAGGTGAAAGGTTGTCTTTATATAACTCTTTTTATCGCCACAACTGTAACTGGTTACTGGGCACTAGGGACCTAGATTATAAGATTTTTGAAAATTTCCAGTACAATAGAGCTTGACTGTGAGATGTATTTTATTACCTGTTCTTTTAAACAAATGTGCAGTGTTCACTTGAAGAGAATTTTTTCCAATGTGTAATAACATCAGATCATTAAATACATATAGATTACAATGAGAAAGGCAGAAGCTTCTTGAAGCAAACATAGTTGTCTGTGATGACATGACACTTTTTTCTTTAAGAAAACAATTTATAAAGGAAGTCAGTGAGAAATGATTCAATATTTAGATATTTACTTTTTACACGTTCATAGAATGGCCCATCTTTCAATGTAATGAGTTCCCTGTTACTGAATGGCCTCTAGGGTCCTTTCTAATTCTAAGGCTTTCTGAATGTACTCTGAATTTTTCCTGTAGTATAGATTACTTTGCAACTAGATTGGGAGAACCTTTCTGTTCTGAGTTTTTCTCCCTGTATGCCCTCCCCCAACCCTTTGCCCCACATGTTTGGTTTCTTTCATTGACATTTAGAGCAGTTCTTTATTAACATATCTTCACATCTGTCCTGTCCTAATTTTCTAGTAAGTCAACCAGGGAGCTCATTTCCACCTTTAAATCTCTGAAATCTGTACCTGGTTAGGATTTATCTTTTGTCAGGCCAACAGTGTGAGGAAGGGCATTGGGGATATGCTCCCTGATAACTTTGAGGTGAAAGCTTTGAACACCTTGGGGTAAATTTTCTGCTAGACTCTGCCCAGTCATCTGGCATCATGGTGATAAGATATATCTCCCCACTCAAAGGGTAAACATAGTTCCAGATTCCAGAAAACACTGTAGCAAAAATATCTAATAAGTGGCTGGAAAACAGATTTCAGCATTCCCTGACATCAGGGAATACTTGTCAAACATTTATTCACTTACCCTTTATTTTACGTTCATGTTATGGATGGTCTTAGGCTTAATTTTGACAAAGTCTTGAGGTATTAGAATCCTACTAAAAGGGATTAAATAGGCAGGTAAGGAACCAGAAGTCAGTGCAGAAGGAGAGCACGTGTTGATCTCACTTCAGCTTACCAACTGAAGCTCCAAAGTAGGAGAGACGTCACAGCTCTACTTAAGGGGATTTGCCAAGGCCGTAGAAGTGTAGCAAATGGCAAGGAAGCGGGTAAGATGTGGATAAGAGTAAAACAGGAAAAAAGTAAATATTAAAGTTTCTTCAATTCTGCCCTCAAACTGGATTCAGGCTCACTGTGCTTACTTCTTAGGGCAGACAGTTCATATACTGCTAGACTACTACACTACTAGAGAAGAGATATAGAGCAGTGGGTAAGTGTGTGGAGCAAGACTCCCTGGGTTTGAATCCCAGTTTTTCCATTTACTAATTGTGTGATCTTGAGCAAGTTACTTAGCCTCCCCCTGCCTCAGTTTCCTCAGCTGTAACTGAGATAATAATAAAACCTACTCATAGTGCATTTAGCAAATTAACACATGTACAAACACTTAGATCTGTGCCTGGCATGTAGTACTCAATAAGCGTTTGCTGTTGTTATTGTTGTTATTAACAGTGGAAGCATTTTTGTTCTTCCTGGCACTCGAAGGGGCTAGGTAAAACAGTTGCATAATTTTGCTCCTTGTTCCACTTCTGTTTTGTGTTGGTGAAATAGATGCTGCTGGCATGTGAGATAGGCAGGAAAATGTGAAGTTGATGTTTCCATAGAGATAACAGTTAGTGAGGCTTGCTGTTCTGTCACCAAAGTTGTCACACAGTGCAATAGAGAAATAAGGGAAATAAATATACCAGTAAGCATGGTCCTGTTGGAGATTTGAGAATTCATTCATCACTACATACTGCTTGAGCAGATGTAATATGGTGAAATACCTGTTTTTGTAAATCCTGGATGAAGTTGTCATTCACTTTTGTCTCCACTTGTTTTAACATATTGATTTTTATAAATCTGAGAGCTATATTGTTCCCCAGTACAGCTTTATAATTTATTTTGAAATATTTTCTAATTTTCCTTTCTTCCTTGATCCATGGATCATTTAGAAGAGTCTTGTTTAGTTTACAGATATGTAGGATTTTTTTTTTTTCCCTCTTGGGGCGGGGTGGCCCACTGCGACAGCCTCTAGACCCTGGGCATGCTCTGTTGTGGGCAGAGGCAGGGCAGCCAAGACCCCGGGCATGAGATTTTTTTTAGTATCTTATTGATTTCTAATTTAATTTCATTGTGGCTAGAAATGTTCAGTCCTTTTAAGTACATTCTTGTTTTATGGCTGAGCGTATGGTCTATTTTGGTGAATGTACCATGGGCACTTGAAAAGAAAGTGTAGTTGTTGAGTGTAGTATTCTCTGTCATTTAGGTCAAAATGGTTGGTAATGTTGTCAGATCTCTGATTTTTTTTTTTTTTTTTTTTTTTTTTTTTTTGGTCTGGTTGAAACAGTCACTGGAAGACGGGGCTTTAAAATCTCCAACTATATTTGTCTGTTTCTCCCTTTAATTCTTTCAGCTTTTGTTTCATGCATTTTAAAATTCTGTTTTTAAGCACATAAACATTTATGACTGTTGCAGATTCCTGATGAATTGTGTCCCTCTTTAACTCTGGGAATATTCCGTATTCTGAAGCCTTCTTCAAGGCCACTTCAGTCTTCCCATGCTTACTGTTTGCATCTTTTTTCATTTACTTTCAGCCTCTCCATGTCTGTGCTTACAGTGCATTCTCGTGTAGATATTACATAATTGCATCTTACTTTTTCATCCATTCTGGTAATCTCTACCTCATTATTGGTGTGTTTTATCTATTCACATTTAACATAATTATTGATATAGTTGGACATAGGGCTGTTATTTTACTATTGTTTTCTTTGCGTTATTTGTTTTTTATTCCTTAGTTCCCTGCCTTCCTTTGAGTTATTCTTTTTTGAATTCCATTTTAAGTTATCTATTAGCTTTTAACTGTGCCTCTAAGTACCCAGGGATTTCTGTCTTATCTCTCTCTCTTTCTCTGTTACATCCTTAACTATTGTATCTCTTCACATATAAAAACCTTGTAACCATATAAGTCTATTTACCACCCTTTATCTTTTGTGTATTAGTTGTCACATATATTAAATCTACATATACTAGAACCTTCCCCCAATACAGAGTTATAATTTTTTATTTAAATAGGCATATGTTTTAAAGAAATTAAGAAGAAAAAAAATAGTCTTCTATATTCACCTTCATATTTACCATCCCTGGCACTCTTCATTACTTCTTTTTTTTCTTCATTCTTTCTTGAAGGTACAGGTTTCTATCTAGAATCATTTCCCTTTAGCTTGAAGATCTTCCTTCAGCATTTCTGGTGGTGCAAGTCTTTCGGGAACAAATTCTTAGTTTTCATTTACCTGAAAATATCTACATTTCATCTCTCTCTCTTTTTTTTTTTTTTTTTTTGGTGGCTGGCTTGTGCAGGGATTGAACCCCAGACTTTGGTATTATTAGCACCGTGCTCTAACCAACTGAGCTAACTGACCAGCCCTCATCTTCATTCTTAAAGGATATTTTCACTAGATACAGGATTCTGTATTGATAGATTTTTTTCCCTTCAGCACTTTAAAGATATTTTATCACTGTCTCTGGCCTCCATTGTTTCTCATGTTCCTGATGTGGAAATTAATATTAATTATTCATATCATTGATGTCTTGTAAGGAATGCGTCATTTTTCTCTGACTCGATTTTCTTTTTAGCTTTGGTTTGACTGATGTGGCTAGGGATGGTTTTCTTTGCATTTTTCCTGTTTGGGATTCACTGAGCTCTCTGAATCTGTAAATTCATGTCTTTCTTCAAATTTGGGAAGTTTTTCACCATTATTTCTTTCAAATATTTTTCTGCTCCATTTTTATTCTCTTGCTGGAAGTCCAGCAATACGTACAGTAAACTTTTTGATTTTGTCAAACAAATTTCTAAGGCTTTGTTCTTTTTTTTTGTTTAATTGTTTTCTCTTTGTTCTTCAGATTAGATCATTTCTATTGCTATATCTTCAAGTACTGACTCTTTTGTCATCACCAATTTTCTGTTGAGTGATTTTTTTTTTTTCAGATGCACGTTTCTATTCTAAAATTTCTTTTTGGTTTTTTATAATATCCTTGTTTTACAGAGATTTTCTATTTGTTCATTCATTACAAACACATTTTCATTTATGTCTTTTTTTTTTTTGCTGGCCAGTACAGGGATCAAACCCCAGACCTTGATGTTATCAACACCCTGCTCTAACTAACTGAGCTAAACTCAGGTTTGGGGGTTTTTTTTGTTTTTTGTTTTGTTTTTGGCAGCTGGCCAGAGCAAGGATTGAACCCTGGCCCTTGGTGTTATCAGGGCCAACAAGATTTAATCAACTGTTATATCCTTGAGCATAGTTATAACAGCTACTTTAAAGTCTTTGTATGCTTGGCTGGCCCATGGCTCACTTGGGAGAGTGTGGTGTTGATAATACCAAAGTTTGGATCCCTATATAGGGGTGGCTGGTTAGCTCACTTGGGAGAGCTTGGTGCTGACAACACCGAGTCAAGGGTTAAGATCCCCTTACTGGTCATCTTTATATTTAAAAAAAAAAAAAAAGTCTTTGTATGCTAAATACATCATTTGCATTATCTTGGTCAGCCTGTGTTGTTTTGCCTTTTCTCTTTAAGCTGGTCCCTTTTTTTTTGTATGCCTAGTGACTTTGTAAATTGTAAATGACATATTTAGAGTCTCTGCATCCTGTTTTATTCCAGTGAAGAGTGTTTATTTTGTCCTAGCATGCAATTAACTTGGCTCGACTCAAACTTTAAGCTCTGTCTTGACTGTGGTAGGTGGTAAGTGAAATATCTTTTCAGTTCTTTTAGACTAGCCGGGCTTCTTATTGTCTACCCCATGCATGCTTAGTTCATATGTCAGCTAAAGATTTGGGCAACTTTATGCAAAGAATTTGGAACTCTGGCTGTCTGGAATTATGGTTTCTATTAGAGTTTTAGCTGCTTCCAGCACCAACTAAGGTCTGCCCTTACATGTGAAGCCATAAAGAATGGTAAACTTATTAGATACCCTTCCCTTCCTCCAAGTGTCTGCACCCATTCACTGTCTGCCTGATTGTGGAGGACCTCCAGTGACTTCAGGTTACTGGAGAGCAGTTCCAGGTTCTTGGTCAAACATTTCATGGGACCAAGGGAAGTCTGCATTGAGGTGGGCACACACTCAGTGAAAGAAAAGGAAGAGGGACAGACATCATTCAAACAACAGGGCTTTATTACAGAGTGAAAATACACATAGAAGTGTGCACAAATGACTCCACGAGGGAGGAGCCCTCCTTCACCATATTCTTAGGGGGAGAATTTATATGCTGTTTTGGGATGGGAGTGTTTCTCTGTCCTAACTAAGAGGAAGATTTGGCCATGGGGGAGGACCAAGGGTAATTAAGACCTAATAGGCAGATGTGAGGTTGCATCAGCTTCCTGTCATGAGTCCCTGAGTTACTGAAGTTTTTGGTCATGCACAATGGAGTCACTTTTTGGGTGGAAGGTCATAAAGTGGTCATCTGCACTTTTGTTTCTCCTAGTGTTCAGTTACTGGTGGTTTTTGTATTCTGCAGAGTTCCAGGTGTAGTATGCTGATTGGTAGAGTGGTTAAGCTGTTGTCTAGCTCATTATGGGTTCATTAACTGCCAGACAAGAAGGCAGATCCAGTCTGAACATATATGAGCAGCCTCCTTGGGGCGTGTCCTATTCTGTCCTGCCTCAGTTATATGTCATGCAGAATTTATAGTAGTCTATGAGAAGTTCAATACAATAGGTACTGCTAAGTCATTACCAAAAATTAGAACCCCCTCACCTCATCTTTTTTTTTAAGGAGGAAGGATGGATTTTTTTAAAGTGTTATAATTTTTATCTCCATGTTCCTATCAAATCTTAGCAATCATTTCAAACAGTGGAACAAATAATAAAGAAGGAATTGCTAAGCATAAGGGTATAAATTAACTGCTTAAGGATTTAGAGGAGAAACACTCTTTTCCTTATATTCCTTCCACTTGAGGAGTAGCTCAGTTTTGTGTGACGTGCTAAATTCTTCACCAGGAGCTAAAAATGTAAATTTCTTGTTAGGTAGATGCTTATCAAATTAGAATTATCTTATTGATAGGTGGCACATGTTTGGTTACTACTAACCTGATGTTCATAATGTGGTAGGAAATAATTTTAAGTCTAGAAGTCATTCTTAAAACATGCTTAAATTTTTTTAATATGTGAAGCTTGCACAATTCTTTGAGTAGTCACTATTTCCATTATGTAGTCTTATTTGTTCATTTAGACATTTTTTATTGTGAAGTATTCATCAAAAGAATATATCAAATGTAATAATACATAACAAAGAAAAATAAAATGAAAATTATTGGGACTGGCTAATTAGCTCAGTTGGTTAGAGTGTGGTGCTGATAATGCCAAGGTTGAAGGTTTGATCCCTGTACCAGCCAGCCGCTCAAAAAAAGAAGAAAAAGAAGACTGTTGGTTCATTCTTTACTAATTTTTGGCGTCGTCAATTATTCATTTTACCTCACCCTCTGTTCTGTCTTCTTTTTCTCCCTCTCTCTTCTTTTTAAATTTGAAACTCACAGGCATTGCCAAGCATGCAGGTGATATTTAGGGCAAACAAAGTTGCAAGTCCTTGATAACATTTATTACTTGCTGGCAATAATAGTAAACAGTGCCTATAATAAGGAAAAGTTCCAAATTCCTTGGATATCTGCTAACTATAGGTTAGGATAGCTGTTTAACTTTGAACAAATTGGAAATGTCAGTGAAGTCATCCTTTTAAAAAAAATTATATAACCTGGTGACCTTGGTAATACTTTTTCCCCCATTGGTGGTAGTAGTACCTTTTTGAATGCTTGTTTTAATTAACATTTTTACTCTGAATCATAAACATAAGTGGATATATGGGCCACTACTTTTGCAGAGAAAATTAGGGGCCTGTAAGTCCCTTGGATAGGAAATTGTAGCAGATTTGAATCATTAAAAGGTTGAAATTAGTGGGAGAAAAACAGCACAGAGATCATTAAATAACTTCAACTTGAGAGCATAGAGTTTCTTTCCAAGATTTTTGGGCAATTTGAAGTAAAACTACAGATGGTCTCAGGGAAAATATATGAGTATGGTTTGTAATGGAGCACTAGCATTCAGATTTCAGTTGGAGGGAGAGAGTATGCAACCCATAAAATACCCCAAGGCAGCATGCCGATTTTACGGAACTGGAGCTCCTTTACTTTCCACAATCATGCCAACAAAAGACATCTTGACTTCTTTTTTCAACTAGATATGAAGAAGCTGAAGTTCGGAAAAAACTTGAAGAAAAAGACAGACAAGAGGAAGAGCAGCTGCAGCAACAGAAAAGGCAGGAAGTAGGAGGAGAGGATGGTGGCATGTCGGCTAAAGGTTTTCTGGAGAATGTATTGGATTCCAAAGACAAAACCCAAATGGTATTTCAACACTGGCGATCAATGGGGTGACAGATGTCACAGACAGATCAGTCGCACATCCTGTATTTCAAATTTGTTATGTGTGGTGAAAGACTGGTTCTGTTGATGATTTGCTTAAGAAGAGTTTAGATACCACTGTAAAGTTTTTTTAGGCAACAAGGGCAAAACTTAATGTGTTTTAATTAGAAACAATTAAATATTCTAGCTTCAGTTGATTCCAGGTTTTTCTGTGAGCTTCTACAGCAGTATGTTCTGTACACTAATTTTTTAGCAGTCACTATAATAAATTCAATTACAGCAGTAGAAAGAGCATTGGAGCTGTGATTCAGTTTATCTGAGTTCTGGTCCTATGTCAAGTCTTGATTAACTGGGACTTAGTTTTCATATTTGTCAAATGAAGGTCTTGAAATAGATGATCTTTAAAGTTTCTTCTTTCTAATAACATAATTTACATTAAAAAAAAGATTTGGTATACTACTGTATTTGGTGCCAAACCTTTTATGTGTTTCTGGAATCTCATTCTGTCCCCTTTGGTTTTTTTTCTTTCTTTTTCTACCCTAATTTCTTCTTCTTTCTCTCCTTTCCATTTTGTTTAGCAACTATGTGTCTTTTCAGCTGCATCATCTGTTTGCCAGAAGCCATCAGTGACTCATTCTGTACCTTCCAGCTGTCATTGTATCTCCCTTTTCTCACCTCCTTAGAAACTGTTCTTTCTAAAGTACAATTTCTTCTGCGCTGTTAAAATTTTTGCTTTGATTTTTTTCTTAAGCATTTTATAGTTTTCAGCTGTCATTTGTGGGTGGCTCATCATCAGTTTCATCAAGAAGTAGTTGTTAAATTGCTTGTCACATTGGGCTAGGCATTATGTACAAAGAAGTTGAAGAAATCTGGTGTTTCAGTTTTAGGAACTCATGTGTAAGATAAATAAAACTGCCTTAGGAAAGATGTTCATTTATAGGTCAAATGAGTGATATAAAAAAATAACAAGACTTGAAAGAACTGTATGAAGGGAACTTACTTTAATCTTATTTTGTTGCCTTTGCAAAAATAGGGCCAACCACTTTTTGTTAGTTTTACTTTTGTTTAGCCTTTTTATTTTGAAAAGAGAATATTATTTACCCCTGTCACCCAGCTTCATTAATCAACTAACATTTTGCCATATATATCTTTTTTAATCTGTCTCCCTTCCCTTTTTTGCTGGAATATTTCAAAGCAAATTCTAGGTAACATACCATTTTACTCCTAAGTATTTCAGTATACATCTCAAAAAAAGGGGCATTTTTTAAATAATGACAATGCTATGTTCCTATCTCACAAAATCAACAATAATTCCCTAATATAATCTAATACCCAGTCTATGTTCAGATTTTTCTACTGGTCTTAAAATTTTTTTTTCGAGTTGATTTGTTTCAATCAGGATCCAAACAAGGTAGACTCATTTTTTTTTGGTTGCTATGTCCCTCAAGCCTCTAAAATAATCTCTGCTTGAGTCCTCCCTTTCATTTTTCATTTCATGCATTTGACTTTTTAATACTGGAAAATGAGCCACATTCTGTATTTATCTGATTGCTTTCTCCTTGTGTCATTTTACTTGTTTTTCTATCTCCCATATTTCCTTTAAGTGGAAATTTGACCTAAAGGCTTAGTTAGACACAGGTTCAATTTTTATTTTCTAGCAAGAATGCTTCACAGATGATACTGTGTACTTCATATTATATCAGGAGGCACATAATATACATTTCTTTTTTTCTTTTTAGTGATCAAAAAGGTGCATGTGGGTCCTTGGTTTTCCCATCTATAAAATGAGTTAGTACCTTACTGGATTATTCCATATTGTCTTGATTAGAAAATGTAAATTACCCAAGTAGTAATTTGTATTACTTCATTTTCCTTTAATGCTGGAATGGAGGACACTGAATGAGATAGCCAGAATTTTTGTTTCATTATAAGAAGTACTTTCTAATTAAATCAAATACAAAGGTACTTCAAAAATTTTGTGGAAAAATAGAATTAAAAAATAAAATGAGACTTTCTCTGAACTTTTAGAAGTACTCTTGTGTTCAATTGTATTTGGCCTTTAATTTAAGAAAGTTTTGAGGAAATGTCCTATGATTCTAACATGTTGATAGTTATTTTAGCTGTTATCTACTGCCAGAGTAAACTGGTAATAGCATTATTATTCATCTGTATTTTTATAAAATGCCAGTACCTTGGATACTTCATCCATTTCAGTGAAGTATTAAAATTGAACTTTTTGTTTCTATGAAGGCTGAAACTTTTTTTTTCCCCTATGAAATAGATCAGTGGTGAAAAGAGTGAAAAAAATGAGACCACAGAGAAAGGTAAGTGTAAGCAGAAAGAGAATATTCTTTTAGGTTCTTGTTGAGATCATCTTTTAATCAGAATAAGCTTCAGATTTTATACAATGAGATTCTTAGCATTGTGTCTAATCTCTATGTAAGCCTTATCATTTTTCTTATCCTATACAGTTATATTGAAAATGTGGTAGGTTCTATATTTACTTATCATGAGGGATATTTTATGAATAATTTTAGCCTAACATAAAATATGGTAATATGCAGTTGAAAACATCAAAACCACAGTTTGTACTTGTTTTTTTCTTTTCAAGATGCAGTTTAGCATAGTGGTTAAGAGCATGGATTCTCATAAGTCAGACTGCATGGGTTTGAATCCTGGCTTCTCTGAATTTCCGTGTGATCTCGAGGATGTCACTTAACTCTCTACCTTAGTTTCCTTGACTGTAAAGTGGGGATAATAACAGTACCTATTTCATAGGATTATTGTGAGGATTGAATGAGTTAATACTTATAAAATTCTTAGAACACATAGTAAACTTTAAGTATTAGCTATTATTATTTATGACTCTAGGTTGACTTAGTTATCTAAGAGTCCTTCTCATCTCCCTGGAAAAAATTTAAACCAGTAGTTTGGATGTTATTTACAGGTGGTGCTGATGCTCTAGTCACAAATTGTGGCTTTAAATAATAAGACTTAGGAAATTGAGTTCATGTACTACAGAAGTTTTTCCTCTCTTAAAAAACGTTTAACTTAAACATAATTATATGTAACACTATAATAAATTTTCTTTTCTAAAGCTAGTCAGATTTAGCACTGGGGTAAAATAATTTTTCTAATTAAAATATTGCCTTACAACAATTTAAAAAATAAACTGAGGACTGTAAGTTACCTTCCCAAAAGCTGTTACAGGTCTATTCTAAGATTAGTTTTCATCCGTTTGTTCCTTTGTATCTCATCATGCTTAGATGTTACCCTTCTCAGTGTTAGCCTTCTCAGTTTGTCCTCAACTTGTTTAGTCTGTTTTGTTGTCAAAATGATCTTGATGGTTAGAGAGGGAAGAAGAATGATTATTAGCAGCTGTAGGTATTTTAGCTTAGGAGATACTCTGAGACTGTCTTCTTTTCACAGCTCACTGCTGAAATAGTTCTTTATCTAAACTCCTTTGTGCTTTTTAATCTTTCTCTTAGGTGGCAGAGCTGAGGAAAAATAGCAACATAGGGAATATTTATTCTGGCAGGCCACCACCACCCCCCACCCCCGGCCAAAAAAAAAAGTAAATAGGTTAAAAATTGCATTAGCTTTACTTAGTTTCTTTTTTTGTTTGTCTTAAAAAATAAAATAGTCCTTTTTCCTTTCTGGCTTGGAGCTAACTAATGAACATCAAATAGAATGAGGATTGGCAAACGTTTTCTTAAAGGGCTAGACAGTAAAATATTTTAGGCTTGGGAAGCCCTGCCTGCGGTCTCTGAAGCAACTAATCAACTCTGCTGTTGCATTGTGAAAGCGGCCATAGATAATATGTAAACAAGTGTGTCTGTGTTCCAGTAAAAACAGGTACTATAGTTTGTCAGTCCCTGATGTGGAACACAAATAACAAGCTTTTGGCTTGTTACTCTAGGAATACTTGGAAACCTAAAATGTTTTTCAAGTAACACCCGTAAGACCCCATCAGAGACTATTTTAAAACAATTTAGAACCTTTCAAGAATTTTTGAACCATAGATGTTTCTTCCAGTTAACATTATTCTAAAGTCTTAATTTTAAAAAACAGAATAAGAACACTTTCATAAGACACATTATTTTATTTTTTATAAATAACAGTTCAACAGCAAGTTTTGATATGTCTTTATAAACACAGCACCAAACTGTTTATAAAGTGATGTTTCCTATCACTTATACTGTCTCTTTCAATTCCAAGGAACAATCACAGCAAAGGAACTATATACAATGATGATGGATAAAAATATCAGCTTTATTATAATGGATGCTCGAAGAATACAAGATTATCAGGATTCCTGCATTTCACATTCTCTCAGTGTTCCTGAAGAAGCCATCAGTCCAGGGTGGGTCATTGTGTATTTAGGTAAAATAGTAAACTGTGGACAGCAGTAAATACTACTTAGCATCCAAGATGAATTTGATAGAGTAGTCATTTCTTTTTGTTTGTTTTGGCAGCTGGCTGGTATGACCTTGGTGTTTTAACATCATGCTCTAACCAGCCGAGCTAAGTCATTTCTTCTTTTTTGTTGACCTTTTCATTCTTTAATTCTTAAAGGCACACCTTACCCTTTCTGAAGGGTAGATCCAGGGACATTCCAGTTTGGCTCTTTGTCCTATCTGTGGCATTTGAAGTCTTAATAGAACAGAAATAAAGCTGCCTTTGTGTTCTCTCTCTCCGCAGGTGGTTGTTGACTGATTTTTCCTATTATTTTCTGTTTATAAGCTTATGAATCACATGTATCAAGTTGACTAAAATAAACTGATTGAATTGTTTTACATATTGAAATTCCCCATATTATTATTTGTTGTAAGAGTATACAAATACTTTTTTTTCTTAAGTAAGTATAGCTAAGTCATTAGGAAAGAGTATAAGCTTTGAAGTCAGACTGTATTTAAGTAACTGTCACTTATTAGCTGCACTATTTCTAGCTAGTGACCTAACCTCTCTAAGCCCACGTTACCGTCTGTAAAATGAGGATAATAATAGTACCTATCTCATAGAGGTTTTAGGAGGTTTAAGTGAGAAATTCTATAGACACATATATACACACACAAAGCACAGTGCCTGGCATAAGTAAGGACTTATAAAAAAATTTTTTTCTTTCTTTTTGGGGAAGAAGGCCTTTAACCTATAAAATAATTTAAAGTTACTTGCATGGGTATATTGTATATTAGTAATCATCATGACATAGTAGCAGAGCTAAACCTCTAGATTCAGGGCGGTTTTTTAATATTTTGATCATTCTTATTGAAATCATATAACCTCTCTTAGTTTATGAATCTTAGTTTATGGAACTGGATTAGTTAAAAACTGGTCTGTTCTAGGGCTAACTTAACATTAAAAGTGTATATTTTTTAAATTAGTTAATGAAATCTGCATAGTTCTTGGCATATTACAGATGCTTAATAAATGCTTGACCTGAAGAATAGAGTGCTTTGTACATATGCTATTAAAATTGAGATTAGAGTGTTTAGTCCAATCAAGCATAAGTGAAAATATTCCCAAGATTTGAAAAGACAAAGTTATAATTAGTCTTTGGATGGTCTAATCTGTACTAACAGAAAGCTGGTGGTCTTTATTGAGTTTACACTCACAGTTTCCCAAAATGTGAGATTTGAACTACTGTGAAACTCCTAATGATATTAGGTTGAAGATTAAGGAACAATGAATTATATACCAAGAAAATTATTCCCTTTTAATTTCTCTTCCAGTCCTTCTGAATTGGTTAAAAGGAGTTTCAGCTCGGTGCTAGTATACCTTTTTCATGTTTGCTAATCTCCCTTTCTTAACAGGGAGCAGGCATCAGAACTTTCTGTAGACAACAGTATCTGTAACTGGCTGGTAGTGATTATTATATTTTTTCATTTTCTGTTTTTAAATTTTAATACAGTATGGTATTTATACAGAAGCACTCCCACCCTAAGGGTTTAACGCAGCAAGTTTTCGTAAACTAAATGTACCCATTTAACTAGCATCCAGACCAAGAAGCAGTACATTATTATCACTCCAGAACCCCTGATATGCCCGCTGTTAAGTTACTACCCATATCCCCACCCACGCAAGGAAACCACCTACTTCTAACAGAATATATTCATTTTGTCTGGTTTTGTACTTTATGTAAATGGAATCATACAATATGTAGTCTTTTACGTCTGGCTTTTTGTTCTCAACCTTATGTTTATGAGAGTCATCTCCATTATTGTGTGGAGTTCAGTTTGTTCATTCTCATTGCTACACAGTGTTCTTTTCTGTGAATATAACACAAATTATAATCTATTTAATTTTAAGACTTAGCTTTTATTTATTGGATAAATATTTTTGATAAATAAATATTATTGATGCTGTTTTTCATGTATGTAGGGGCATACAATTTCCTATTAAAATAAATTTAAGTAAAAGATTGCTTTCAGTTTAATAATTAAGTTAATTTGGATATTAAATAATAAATAGAGCAAAATTGCAGCACGTTGTGAAGGTAATATGTGAAAGACTGAAGTTTGGAAAACTAGTTGATACTATTGTTTCCCAAAGTGTTTTCTGTAGAATACTAATCCTGAGAACAATATTTAGTCAAATATATCCCTAGAGTTGGAAATTATCATTAAGAATATCACATTGCATTTGTTTTTCATTCTTTGTTGACCAAGCATTCTTTTGATCTCTATCAGGAGAGGATATTATGAGACAATATTTTATATTACTTCTTATTTCCTAGAAGATATAGTAACCAACATTATTATATAGGAACAGGATTTTAAACATTTTTTTGTTGTTTTGTTTTAAAAAGATGACCAGTAAGGGGATCTTAACCCTTGACTTGGTGTTGTCAGCACCATGCTCTCCCAAGTGAGCTAACCAGCCATCCCTATATGGGATCCAAACCCGTGGCCTTGATGTTATCAGCACCACACTCTCCAGAGTGAGCCATGGGCTGGCCCTAAAAAAATTTTTTTTAGTAATCCAAACCATTTGGTTTTACTGGTGGGTGAAAGTCTTACCAATCCCACCCAGCTTTCCAGTATCATCAGTTAAATATTGAAATGCCCACTATGTACTAAGTGCTTTGCTAGGAATAATATGGAGTTTCTTACCTTGAAGAGCAACTCTGTATTATTCATTCATTTGGTCATTCAACAGATATTTACTGAGCACTTACTGTGGGCGGCTGGGTTACTGTGGTTCCAAGTGCTGGGGCTAAGCCCTTGAACAGATAAAAACTTGCTTTTGTGGATCTTTTATTTTAATGGGGAGGTGGGATAGGTAAGAGACAATAAAAACAAAATGTATAGCATGTCTGATGTTGATAAGTGCTATGGAGATGGGAGTATCAGGTGTGTGGTATGTTGGGGTAGGTCTTAAAATTTTAATCCAGGAAGACCTTACAAGTTTTGTGATTATTATTACATACCTTGAAGAGATAAGGGAAATGAGTGATTCAGATATCTGGGAAAGAGGGTTTCAGACAGAGGGACAGCAAGAGCAGAGGCCCGCAGGCAGGAGCATAGCTGGATAAACCAGGAGTAACAAGGAAGGCAATGTCTGGAGTAAGTAAAGGGGTCAGATAGTTAGAGATAAGGAACTTGAGATAATAGGATTGGGGGGAATGTTCGTGTGGCAGACCATTGTAAGGACTTTAGCTTTTATGTGAGATAAAGTGAACAGCATGCTTTAATGTAAAGTTGGTATTATTCATAGTTGATGATATAAGAGGCAGCACTGCAGAGTAGATAGGTGGATGGGCATGAGCCAGATTGCCTAAATTTTAATTCTGGCTCCACTGACCAGCTGCAACATTGGGCAAGTTACTTAAACTCGTTGTACCTCAGTTTTCCCATCTATAAAATGGGGATAATAATAATGTCTACCTTATGGAATTATTGTGAGGATTCCATGAGTTCAATGAGAGTAAAGCATTTAGAACAGTGTCTGGCACATAGTAAATGCTATATGTGTTTGTTAAATAAGCATTTTGTTATTTGGTTAACTATTAATTATCTGTGTAGGTGTAAGAGAACTGAAATATTAATAATATTAGCTGGTGATTCCCATAGTTGTTTATATATGGCTGAGAGGTACTCAGATGACTTCCTCTGTTTTCAATTTTGGCCCTTTTTAAAATAAGAGTCAGAATTGGGTCTACCTCTTTTAGTAGTTAGAGAATAATTACTAAAATCTTATTCTCACATTATACAGTAATGAAGGGGTTAAACATTTTAGGCTATTAAATTTCTTAATGTACAGTCTGACCTTAGAAAGTAATCTACTTAAAGTTTGCTATGGTGTGGTACAGACTGTAGAAAAAAACCTCAATGTCTCAATGTTAGTATTTTAAGACCTCTCATTGATTTTGCCCCAATACAAATGTTAATAATACATTTCAGAGTCACTGCTAGTTGGATTGAAGCAAACCTCCCAGATGATTCTAAAGACACATGGAAGAAGAGGGGGAATGTGGATTATGTGGTACTTCTTGACTGGTTTAGTTCTGCAAAAGATTTACAGCTTGGAACAACTCTACGGAGTCTGAAAGATGCACTTTTCAAGGTTAGCAAGTTTCCTTGTTAGTTTACTGTAATTACAAGCCTTGTCTAGTTGTTAGAAAGGCATGTTGACTAGTTGTTTATCTTAAGGACTAAAAAATTCATCATGCTTTGATTGTAGAATTTTTTTAAAATTCAGACTTAAAATATTTTTTCGAATCACCAGATAAACAATAAACTAATCTAAATATAAAATATATTAGAATTTTCAGAAATATAAATTATCTGAAAAAATGTGTTATTTTTTGTTTTAAGAATTAGATTATAAAACATAAAAGCAAAGGAAGACGTCACCAAGGAGAAAAAGATTGACAGATTTGACTTCATAAAATGAAAACTTAGGTATGGAGAAACATAAGATTAAAAGGCAGAAGACAGACAATCTTTGCAACAAATATGGCAGTGGTTTAAAACACCTAAAATCCAAAGAGCTTTTAGAAATAAATAAGAAAAATACTTAAGATAAAATAGTAAAATAAGTAGAGGACATACACATGAACAGAAAAGGAAGTGCAAGTTTATGATCACTGAAGATAGAGCTCATATTGATCACCATAATATTGGTCAACTTTACTAGTATCAGATAAACACAAGTTAAAATAGTGCTATTTTCAGTGATTAAATTAACAAAGTTTAAAAAAATAGTGCTCAGTTTCACTTGTTAAATTATTAAATAATGATAGCACTGAGTGCTGGTGAGCATGTGATAAGAATAAAACTCATTCTGCTGGTAAAAACGTCAATCAGTGAAACATCACCCTCCAGTTAAAAGCGTTAAAACAGCTTATGCTTTAACATAGGGAATCCAGAAATATACCCAAATACAGATAGATTATGTGAAACTGCCAGTATTCACCTGGCTTTGACTTACAAAAGTGGCAATTTAATAAAGTTCAACCTAAGATATGTGAAAGATTAGTGTATGATAAAGGGTGACGTAAACCTGTGAGGAAAACTTGTATTTTAAATGAATGGTTTGGGGACAACTGGCTAGCCAATAAGTAAAAGAATGGATCCCTACCTTATTTTTTAGACCACCCTAGATCTCAGATGGACCAAAGATATAAATGTGTAGATTGAAACAGTGAACTATTAGGAGAAACATTGGTATTTATTATCTTGATTGCAAACCAAGGTGCCATAAAGGAAGGGCAATACATTTAACTGTATAAAAAACACCATAAATAAAGTAAAAGTCAATCAGGGAAAATATTTGTAACATACATGACAAACACCTATTTTCCCTAATATTCAGAGTACATTCATTGTTTACTAAGAAAATAGCAAATGCCTCTGTAGAAAAATGGGCAAAGGATGAGATTAGTTAAGTCATAGAACAATATAAATGATTAATAAACATATTCAAAGATGCTCAACTTCACTAATAAATGCTAATTAAAACAAGATACCATTTTATGTCCACTAGTTTGGTAAAAATTATAAAGATTTATAATGGGCATTCTCATATACTGCTGGTTAAGTGTGTAAATTGGCATAGCCTTTTTGAAGGGGAATTTGGAATTATCTACCAAACTTTTAAACTAGCAATTCTACTCCTAGGTAATTATTCTAAAGAAATACAGAAATATATATTTTTTAATCTATCATTTCTAAGACTAGGAATATATATTGAAAGGCTTAAAATATTTGTGTGTCTTGGCTCAGCAATTCTACTTCTGGGAATTTTCCCTAAGGGAGGTAACTGGGGGTGTGCATGTATAAGGATTTTTGCTGTTTATCTCAGCATTGCTTATAATTAAATGGGAAAAAAAAATTAGTGCTCAAATGATTGATTCCATTTTGGTGTGTATGTGTTGTGTATAAAATAGAATATTATCTGGGCATTACAAATAATGATATAGCTCTTTATTAATAAAAGATGTTCATATAACAGAAAAGCAGCATCATAAAACTTTTATTGTTTTGTAAAAAGAAAATTAAAAAGCAAGAGTGTATCTAAGTAGAAAACAGTCTATAAGAATAAACTCCAAAATGTTAAAGTGGTATCTCTGGATGGGTAATTTTTATTTTATATTTATTTATTTTCTCACTTTTCTTCTAAGATATGGATTACTTTTGTGGTTTTTAAAACCTGATCTTTATATTTGTTTCATTTAATATTGAATTTTGGATTCAGTTCTCATTTTTCATTATTTAGAAGATGAATCTTGTCTTTAAGGGAGCATTTTTAAAATTCAGGTTTGTTGTATTTTTAGCTGTTGAGAGACTGCCACTATATTAAAAACACTATTTTCTTATTCTATAGTGGGAAAGTAAAACTGTCTTGCGCAATGAGCCTTTGGTTTTAGAGGGAGGCTATGAAAACTGGCTCCTTTGCTATCCTCAGTATACAACAAATGCTAAAGTCATTCCACCCCCACGAGGCAAGAATGAAGAGGTGTCTATCTCATGTATGTATGTGAACATTTTTGTTTAAAATTGTTTCAGTAAATTATACATTAAAATAGATGATTTATGTTTTCATGGTCACATTATTTATGTGTACATTTGTCCTGTTAGATAGTAATTCATTTTCAGGCACAAGATGTTCACAGCCTGGAAGTTAACATTTTTTTTAAGGCTGTTGTGATTGGGCTTTTTTGTTTTTTTTTTTTTGGCAGCTGGCCGGTACCGGGATCCGAACCCGTGACCTTGGTGTTATAAGGCTGCGCTCTAACCAACTGAGCTAACTGGCCAGCCTCTGTTGTGATTGTTGTTTCGTTTATATTACATTTAACTGTCACATATAACATGCATGAGAAATGTAAGTACTGTTTATAGCGTTTGCTATTCTTTAAAAAAAATTAATTATCTTTTGGGAATTTTAGTGGATTTTACTTATCCCTCACTGGAAGAATCAGTTCCTTCTAAACCTACTGCCCAGATGCCAACTCCTCCCATAGAAGTAGGTGAAAATACAGAATTGATAAATGATCAAGATGAGAGAATGAGACTACTGAATATATCAACTCCAGTTAAACCAATTGCTGCTTTTAAATCTGATGTTTCACCCATAATTCAG